>NC_085938.1:10005000-10308030 GCF_963556715.1 Cydia fagiglandana
GAAGACGAACTTTCATCCCCTTTTTAACCCCCTTGGGGTTATTATGGTTATGCCTTTCTAAGAAGTTTCAAAAACATTTGTAATGGATTCAAACTTTCAACCCCTTTTTAACCCTGTTAGGGGATGAATTTTACAAAACGCTGAAATTATTTTTCCTGTTTTCTAATAATATCCCTAAATACAAAGATTCAAACCCGCACTCGAAAAAAATTTTGATATCCATACAAACTTTCAACCCCTTTTCCACCACCTTAGGGGATGAATTTTCAAAAACGCTGAAATTAGTTTTCTTGTATTTTAATAATATATCTTTTTACGAAGTTTCAAATTCCTAGCTTAAAAGAAAACTTTAACCCCATACAAACTTTCATCCCCTTTTTAACCCTGTTAGGGGATGAATTTTACAAAACGCTGAAATTACTGTTACTGTCTTCTAATAATATCCCCAAATACAAAGATTCAAGTCCCGCGCTCGAAAAAATGTTTGATATCCATACAAAGGTTAACTGGAAGATCCCTCAAAGGGATAAGTTCGCCTTTGTACTTCTTGCTAATTGTATGTTATTTTTAATATGTCTTTTTGTACAATAAAGAGTTTACTACTACTACTACTACAAACTTTCAACCCCTTTTTCACCACCTTGGGGGATGAATTTTCTAAAACGCTGAAATTCGTTTTCTTGTATTTGAATTTAATACTTTTTTACAAAGTTTCAAGTTCCTAGTTTAAAATAAAATATGCACCCGAAGATGAACTTTCATTCCCTTTTTAACCCCCTTAGGGGTTGAAATTCCAAAAATGTTGCAATTACTTTTTTCGGTAATCTGCTATTATGCCTTTCTAAGAAGTTACAAAGCATTTGTAATGGATTCAAACTTTCAACCCCTTTTTAACCCTGTTAGGGGATGAATTTTACAAAACGCTGAAATTACTTTTCCTGTCATCTAATAATATCCCTAAATACAAAGATTCAAGTCCCGCACTCGAAAAAACTTTTGATATCCATACAACCTTTCAACCCCTTTTCCACCACTTTAGGGGATGAATTTTCAAAAACGCTGAAATTAGTTTTCTTGTATTTTAAAATTATATATTTTTACGAAGTTTCAAATTCCTAGCTTAAAAGAAAACTTTAACCCCATACAAACTTTCATCCCCTTTTTAACCCCCTTAGGGGATGAATTTTGAAAAATCCTTTCTTAGTAGACCCCTAGACCTTATAAGAAATCTAATTGCCAAATTTGGACTTTCTAGTCCCAGCGGTTTGGGCTGTGCGTTGATTTAAGTCAGTCAGTCAGTCAGTCAGGTCTTTCACGTTTATATATATAGAAGAAGATATTTTACATATTTTCCTGTAAATAATATTAAAAAAAATATAAACCTTAAGCTGGGTATTTTAAAGAATAAAATAACAAATAACAAACACTGGTCAAGCGTGTCAGCATGTCAGCAATATAAAGAAAAAATAAAATTATTAAAAAATAATTGTTAGATGGCTCTGAGAGCGAGTCTGAATCGTGCTTGGCCAGTTCTTCCGTCTGTCTGTCCGTTAATTTGTTCATTTATGTATGATATATCTACAATATCTACATTTATACAGATGACGGATAAAGAGAAATTTCCTGCTGATTTTCATATTGCTTACACGGCTGTCAATTCCTTTAATATGTAAGCAAAAAAAAGGCAATATTGATATAATCCCCGAAATATTTATATACTTAAATAAACAAGAATTGCTCGTTTACAGGTATTAGATGTATTATGTAATAGTATAGATTATGTAAACAAAATACATACATACAAACCTTTGACTAGACTTCGACTTTAATCAGTGTTGCCAACTTGGATTTTGAAAGAATGCTAGTCTAATGTCTAGATTATGCCAAAGATTATTGAAAAATGCTAAAATAATGCTAAAATATCACTTGAAATTAGACACTTAAAACACATACATTTTTCAAATTTGCCGCCTTTTTCTACTGACAAGATCTGCTTGACCAACTTTATATAGACCGTCGACGTCCATCCGTCCACAAAAGTCATAATTCATATATGAAAATATGAACCACATAAGGCCATGGCGCATATTGTTGCTGCCAAGTTGATGCAAGTAGCAGTAGTAGACTAAATTATGCAAAAAAATATGCCAGATGCTAAATGGAAAATTTTGGTGCCAAAGCGAGTGAAAATATGCAAGATCTGACATCATTTATGCCAAGTTGACAACACTGACTTTAATTAAGTTAACTGAGGCGTATCGTGTCTGCGAAAAATAATCTCTCCCCAAACTTTTTCTGGCCACTGTTACTTACCAATAATTCGATAATGGCATCGTTAATGTTTGCTGGTCATTGACTGGTCGGGCTTGGAGGCCGGGCCGGCAACCGGACTACGGGAATTCTTTTCGAGAATTATACTAATAATAAGAGCGGTTTTCGCACTACGTCCGATCCGAATCAGATCCGAACCCGTAAAAATATGGTCCGTAGTAGCCGTAGAACTATTTCTATGGCAAGTTACGCACTAGATCCGATCTCCGTCATCAGATTTCTTTCCGTCATTCAATGTGTCCGGTGCCAGGCGTGGCTCACTCCGCGATTTCGTCGCTTTGCTACGGGTAGCTAAAAGTACATCCGTTCGACCCCAATTTTGGGGAAAGCCATAAGCCGCGCGTGGCGCTGTCGCCACCTAGCTGCCATATCTGCGCTTATCGTAACAGACGCGTTTTGTTAGAGTGAGTCTTCTGTACCTAGTACTATTATTTATTCTGTGGCGGTGCGTAACTTACCATAGAAATAGTTCTACGGCTACTACGGACCATATTTTCACGAGTTCGGATCGGATGTAGTGCCGAAACCGCTCTATTAAGGTAGGCATATCCGGCGCACGCATCCGAGTAAGAGTGACATTCCATTTCCAACTGCAGCTGCAATACTGTTCATTTTACTATGGAAATTAACAATGACAGCGACGCGCTTCATGTCACTTTAAAAGTTCATAACTGGACCACCTGCAGCCTGCACTAGGTGTGCTAATAGATAATCCGTTGACATTTCAGAACCACGTCATAGGTACCTATATTTCTATTTTAAAAGTGAATCGGTAATTTAGATTGCAGAAACGCGTGTTTTTTTTAATATAGTCGACTTTCCTCTCGTTCATCAATGAAAAAATTACAATGAGTCAGTCACTTTTGCTTTTCGATTAAACATAGTTATTCATAATTATCTCCATAAAATCAAAGTTTCGATATCTAAATGAATTATTCAGTCAATTAAAAGCCATATATTTCAATATTATTTGACGTCGTGATAAGCATTAATTATTCATTTATGGTCATTCGGATTCAAACGGTAGACCCGTTTGAATCCGCGATATAATTTTATTGTATCAATGAAATTATATCACGAAATAAAAAAAATGCTTAATTGAAATTATTGTAAATGTATTCATAACTCTGCATTTTTTAAAACGAGTCGCAATCCTACTGTTGTCTATATAAAATATTGCAAAATCATGCATGTAACATATCCTTGTCTATCAATCAAACATTCAAGGCGTTTAAGTGCAATATTATCAATTATCATCCACCGAAGCAGATCCGATGCACGTAAATTGATTTGGTTGGGAAAGACAAAGTAATTGACACCTCATTTACTGCGGTCCACCGCGTGTAAGACGACGCCGTAAAAGTATTCGACATAATATGTTCTATTCTAACAGCGACATTTTTAACTGACCATGGGTGAATCGTATGTATTTGAAGAAGAAGAAGAAATACATTTATTTAACATCTTGGAAATAACACACAAAACAAATTACACAAACTATTAAGATGCTAAAGAGGATCCCCACACAGCATAATGCCACGGCAAGCCATGACGCTGATTTTCAGTGGGTACCTGACTTAAAACTAATCTACACCTAAACACTAAAACTAAAAGAGTGACAACACGCACTTCAACACAGATTATAAAATACAGTCATACAATAAACGAGGGAAACTACAACAAAGAATAAACTTAAATTAGACGGTAGTTTATCTTATTTGCAATAAGATATACAAATTGTTAGTTAACAGTGTGGACAATGGTATACCTATTAGCAGACTTGTGCAACTGTAGTGTATTGGCATGATGAATAAGTTTTTCTTTAGTCTATTCTAGTGTCTCACTGCTGGACAAAGGCTTCTCCTCTTGATTTCCACAAATCCCTATTTAGTGCTTATACCGGCCAGTGGTTAGGAAGGTATCCAGGCCATCCCGCCATGTCCGTCTGGGTCTGCCTGCAATTTTCTACTGGCATCCACTTAGTAGCTCCACTAGTCCACCTATCTGGATTCATGCGGCAGATGTGACCGGCCTATCTTATTTATTAATCAATAACTAAGTACTCAACTAATCAATTTAATTAATACTTATTTTTTGTAGCTTCTTTTACATCGTACCATCGCCCACGCTGTTAACAGACAGTTCGTAAACCTTATTACAAAAGGCATAAGGTCCACCTCCACCGATGGACAGAAGAGTGTTGCTGATTGCACTGTTACTTTAAATTAAGGTACTGTTTCCGGAGTATGGAGTGAACCGAGTGAATTAGTAAGAACCGATTGAATAAAGTATGACTCACGTTAGACCGGGCCGTGTCCGACCAGGAGCTTTCGGCGCATCTTTTTCTATGGAAAGCATCAAGTGTGATCGCCTGTCAAGTCATAGAAAAGTTAGCGCCGGAAGCTCCGGCCCGGACACGGCCCCACAAAACAGATAGGTACAGAAATCAATCTACATACAAAGTGCGCTCGAGCAACGCACACATAGACACTGCTCACGGACACGATATCTCGGACCAGTTGGGACCACTGCGAGCGCGAGTGCCATCCGCTTAAGACACGCGTCTGTGAACTTTTTTGTGCAATAATGGAGAATCAAAACAAAAAGTTATTATAAATGTCCAGTGGACGGTTGTTTAAATTCAACATTAAACGGTGAATTGTCGTTTTTTAAGCTACCAGTGGTTTCAGAGAGAATGCAAATGCGAATTTATTACATTGTACATGAGAATGCGAATTTATTACACATTAAAATATAGTAATCGTGCATTTCGCCAATCTCGAAGTCATCGCAAGATATTTTCTGTGGCAAGTTTGAAATATAACAATGACATTAAAATTAAAATACCTATTTGAGTTATTAATGTTATTATTAATTTATATTTCCATTAATATGAAATATAATACAAAAGGTTAATGATAGATTTTTTAGATTAGATTTTTTGTGCATAAGTCATAGTTCGCAACAATTGCAACCCTAGAGTAACCGCCGAGCGTAGGTATGAAAAGTAAAGTACATACATGTGATTGACTTCTGTACCTATCTGTTTTGTGACGGCCCGGTCTAACGTAGTAGGGTCAGTAAGGTCATTTAGCATGCACTTTAGTCTCAGGCGATGCCGCTTGGCACGATTGTTCCTTAGGTCAAACAAAGTTGATCTGGCCCGGTACCCAGGAGATCGTACCATGCAGACCCCCCAAAAAGGGGGGGTGGAAGGGTCGGCTCCCCAGGTCCAATCTATGCTATATTCCTTCCTAGACTTAGCAACTAGGGCAAGTTATATATCATTTTCGTATAAATTAGGGACGAGGAATTCATTTTTGAAATAATTATAATATATTTTTTTGTATGAAAAGGTATAATAATTATTTCAAAAATGAATTCCTCGTTCCTAATTTATACGAAAATGATATATAACTTGCCCTAGTTGCTAAGACTAGGAAGGAATATAGCATAGATTGGACCTGGGGAGCCGATTCTCCCCCCCCCCCCCTTTTTGGGGGGTCTGCATGGTACGATCTCCTGGCTACCGGGCCAGATCAACTTTGTTTGACCTAAGGAACAAACGTGCCAAGCGGCATCGCCTGAGACTAAAGTGCATGCACTTCCATACATTTGTGTTCCTTACTGACCCTACTAACGTGAGTCATCCTTAAAGGTTTACTGACAGGACATGCACTAGGGGGCGTACCTACTTCAGATCCTAACATTTTGCCAATTAACACACGCCTAACACGATTTCTATTGTATGTGCAAAAAACTGTGAAGAAATACGTGTAGTAAATCCTGACTAATGTTTGCAAAGGCGCCCACAAGATTACCTTTCGAAGATTCGATAAAAGAGATATTATTGATTTAAATCATTGCCGACCATTTACCATCAGCAATATAAGATCCCATTTAATAAAGGCCAGATATATCGAATACAATTCAGAAGTAGATAGACGGATATAGAAGTAGGTAGACGCGTCGCTTCTATTGACTTTCGTTAACCCAACTACGACTTGTTACTTGTAGGTATTACTTATTTTCTTGGGATATCACTTACCTACAAAATTGCATTTCAATTCCCAATAATAATTACGTAAAGGTAGTTCCTCAAACAATCTCGGGTCACGACAGAAAAAAAACGTACAATTTAATTACTTCATCAGTTTAAAGTGCCCCAAATATGGTACTTGTAGACCAAAAGATGACCATCTCTCGGCAACGCCAATTTGATTTTAGACTAGATATAGATATCTTACGGTAGAATTTCGACTGATTTTGCCTTCGGACTTCCTGCTTTTTGGTTTCAAAAATGCGATATCTCATGATATAACCGGCGCAAGATCGTATCAATCGGATTAAGTTTCATTCACACTTGCTACTGACGCAATTTGTTCCCATACGATGATATCTGTTAATAGCGGGGTTAAATAGACCTGATGAATTATGTCTTCATTGTGAAATTGGGCGCTTTGAAATAAGTCCCGGCTATCATGTATCAGTACTTTAAGCGGAAGCTTACACTGTTGTAGACTTTGTAGAGTAATAGTTCAATCAATCTTTGGGTAATATGGCTCCATCGATACTGTCGATGATTTCGCCAACGTCAAAGTGGATCCCACGTGGGATCGAATTAATATTATTTGTAATAAATAAACTTTAGCCAGTGTACGGTATAAAACTATCAAATTATGGCCTCTAGGGCTCTAGCCAGCCACGGTTAGAGGTAGAAATACCAAATGCTCGTAGAGCACGACGTTGTTCGGTATTAGGGTTATGAGCTCTTGTAAGGTGATAGCTGGACTTTACAAGGACCCTCGTGGGCTACCCGGCGTTGACGCCAGAATGGTGGTTAAACGCGTTTCATGATTAATTTTTCATTATCTGCACACTTCCACATTAATTTACTGCATAATACGCTATCAATATTACACTTTAAACAACACTAATGTTCAAAAACAAAGAAATGAATCACGAGGCGATGTTACCAATATGGCGGTCGACGAATAAACCCAGAGTAATAGTTATCAAATAATCTGGGGCCGAATTCGACATACTGTACAACTGTCAGATTTCGCATCCACGTCAAATCAACAGTTGATTTTATTGCATACTGAGTGTTGATTCCATCAACGGTGGATAATATCATTTGGCACAACTCAACTCTAAACTAAGGGTGGTTTGGTTTGGTTTGCTTGTCACCCTAACTGTGGATTGTTAATGTCAAATTTTGACATTGTACGTATTCGAGAACTTATGATTTTTCCCACATCAACGGGATATCAACACGATACCTCAAACGTCGCTTGTCGAATAGGGGTCCTGATTCTCAACGGTTTCCCTTTAAACAAACCTGTACGTCGCAGGCGGGACATTAGACTGCGGGATAATTTAAACTAGGTAATCAAAATATCTTCCATGTTTTACATTATTAATATTAACTAGAGTACCATATATGTCCAGACAGCGAAAAATATGTTTTGTGTACGACTCTAGTTAATAATGTAAAACATGAAAGATAATTCGATTAGTTTCAATTACCCCGCAGTCTAAATTGCCCCTTGCACCTTACGCCTAAATATAGTTTACTCATTGTAAACGTATTACTCTCTGTCACCTATTTGGTATAATTGGTATTAGCTGTGATCGCCAGGCGCGGTGTTCGCCTACCGCTACCGCCTACCATACCATAATAACAAAATGACCACATTTTTGGCACATCGATTGCAATCATCTCAATCTGTCAGTCATCTTATCATGCACATACTAATAGCTTTGTCTTACGTACCCAAAGGGGGTGCACGGCTCGATTCCGAAAATGAATTAGATCTCTACTAGACCTCAACAAGTTACGATAAGTTATTAATTTCGTTTAGTTGTACCACTGTATATATATTGTATGTAAATAAATGATTTATCCATTTAAAGATATTTGTAAGATAGATATGTCAAATTTGACGTTTCCGCGATTCTGGAGGTCCTCTTGAACGATTTCGACAAGTTATGACGTATCCAAGTCACATCTAGTCGATATCTAATGTAAATCTAGTTGATCTCTATATCGTTTCTAGATCTTGTGATTATCTCGTTTTCCGAATACGCGTGATAGTTTTTTGTTCTTATTAATTGACAAATTGGGTTTGCCAGACTATATATACGGAACCCTCGGTTACTCTTAAGGCTTATTAGGTGCGGCTCGCGCGTTGATGTCAAACGTAAAAGGATCGTTCGGGTCACTAATTGTTCTCACGAATAAATCACATGGCCTATTGGACTGTAATTAACCCAGATATCTCCGAACAAACACATTCGCATTATTGATGGCGAACCAGAAAAGATCGGATGTGCGATGTTCGCTCGTGAGGTTTTACAATGGACGTGGGTTGTTGGTGTACTTGGAGCATTTCCGTTATGGCGATAATTATAATATAATATATTAATAATATCCTATCATAAATGTAGAGAAAACTCTTAATTATTATTGTTTGTTGCTAAATCTGGCATAGTGCATGCATGACGTCATACTGAAAAGTTATCACAATGTCCAACAGTTCATCTCTGAAAAAAAAACATATTTAACCCGTGAAGTTTTAATTTAGAATTCGAATATTAATTCTACCAACCAGTAAGTGTTTTCAGTTTTATATCAAATATGATAATTATTGCCTCTAAACAATCAACTCCAATATAAGTACCATAATTGCTTAAAAAATTATTTTAAACAAACTTTTTTGTAATTATAAAAGTATTTTTTTTTATATAAACTGATCGGATTTGGCCCTAGTCACACCTGAATGAAAGTGAAGACAGGTCCTACGACCTACGATGGAGCTCACCGGTTCAGTAATAGAGCCTATCGTCCTAGCCTAGAATTAAGTTTCCGGCTGAGTAAAGTTTCAGTGTACCACACACCTAATGTTACGCGATTGCAAAGCTATTGTCGTGTCAGAGACAACTACATGCTATCATGTAATTAATCAGTGTACCGTGCGTGTGCGCATGACACTCGGCGCCGATAGATGGCACTCACGACTTTGCCTTTTAAAACAAGAAAAACTTACATCCGATGTTACTTACTAGTACTTAGAAAGTGTGTGGATGTCCTGTTCATATGAGAAATGTTTCTTACACTTAGATACGTACTTACAGACACCGTCTGTAACAAAAAGGAGGAAAAGGAACTGTTAATTCCAAAAGTTTATTCAGTTTAACACTCGCTCAATCGCACGTTAAAATTCTTTGAGGTTTTAGGCTGCATAGCGTGCCAAAGATATAGTAAACTAGGACGTACAGTCAGCAGCAGAAGTTGCTAAGCGGGTGAGGTGTTTAAAATGATCTTGACGCGACTTTATTGTTTAGAGATTAAGAGCCAACAGGAGTGGTCATTTCTCCACACAAACGTACTCCTCGTTTTCCTCCATGGTTTTTGAAGCTAGAGCAATGATTTTTTCAACACAGATTAATATTGTCAATATCTGTGTCGGACCGTTTTGCTTTTTTTGATATTTTTGTTTTTTAAGGCGCTAGAGCCCTTCAAAAATGGCCAAAATGGCCTAATTGACTATGCCGCAATGAGAGGCGTGGCATTCAAAACTGATATCAATTAGCCAAAAAAGCATAACGGTCCGACACAGATAATTTCATAATCATTTAGATTTCCAAATTTGGTTACGATTGGTTAAGTTTTGGAGGAGGAAACAGAGGAGTATGAAACCTCGATTTTTGAGATTTTTACGCAGGATTTTTCGCCTTGTCCTTATCGCACTACTTTTAGGTGCCGCTTCCGTTAGCGAGACGGGTATATTTAGCTAAAATATTTAAAACTCAGCTCCTGTTTCGTCTTAAGAGCGTGTCAAGGTAATTTTGAACACCTCGCCCGCTTAGCAACTTCTGCTGCTGACTGTACGTATACGTATTACTTATTTATGATATGGATCAATACCCAAATAACCGGCCAGGTGCGTGTCGGGCCACATACGATACATACCGGGTGTGGTCTGTAATGGCTCCTCTTCACGTTGGGCCAACGCCAACGCCAACGAGGGACGCATTTATGCGTTAGAGGGAGCAAGTGATATTGCTATCTCATTCTACCGCATGGCTGCGTCCCTCGTTGGCGTTGGCGTTGGCCCAACGTGAAGAGGAGCTTTAACATGAGCAAAAAATTTAACTGGAGGCTGTACTTCCTCATACTGACCAACATTTGTTCAGCGACTTTTAAAAATAACTTGTGGTTTGATTTTTAATACTTACACTTTAAAGTTTATTCTAAGACGCATTGTATTGCGAATTTTGTTATGTTTAAGGCGTGACAAGCAACGTCAATCACAATGATATGGCGTGGCGATGGCGTCCATTGAAGATAATATTTATTTTGTATGAAAAATAGGGAGTCTAAATACTTCATAATTGTTTAAATGTTGAACAAAAGTGTCACCGTTTGAGGAGTACAATCTATGTTATAATTATTTGCTCGTGTTACAGGCCACCCCCGGTATAGGTACAAAAGCCATTACAAGAAATAAGGTCCTTATTGGGAATTGAAATTGCTATTTTGGCTACGGAACCTTAGAAACTCTCCCTTTTTCGTAAGGCACTCTTGCAGTTAGGTCGACAAACGATTTGTCCTTTTATATAGGTACCATCGCCCACACTGTTATCTGTAACATTGGTGGACCTTATGCCTTTTGTAATAATGTCCACCGATGTACATTTAGGAGTATTACTGTTTGTACAAGGTGACAGCCCAGAAAAACATTCCAGTTTTCCTGAAGGAAAATTGCCGGAGTTAATATGGAACATGATATCTAATAAAACTTAACCAATTAAATCATTTATATTGCACAAAAGAAAACCTTACACTACAAAAGGCAGACATAAATGAGGCATTCTCTACCAGTCAAACTTTAGGCAAAGCAGAGAATGATTTGAGAATGATCATGTATAATCATCAATGATTATACAAAATTCTATATATAAGAGTAAACAAATAAGTACACAGTACGAACATTTTACAGTCGTTTCACTCATTTCACTGTGCGTGTGCGTGAGCTTACAAGTTATGGTCAATCTCAACTATATAAACTATATTGTGTGCTTTATGTAAAGCCACAACCAGTAACACTAAACTAAGATTAAGATAAAACAGAATCGTGTCCATGAGAACAGTGCCCGCCTCGCTTCATTTAAATTTCCCTTGCACATAATGCACATTTCCTTTATTGGATGTCAAAAGATCAGTGACCGTCAGATGTCAGGATGTCTCCGACCGCTTCCTTTCACATTTTGTTGTAATCGAGTAAAATGTCCGTAGACAGTGTACATAGTAGTTATAACCAGGCGTGTCTCACTCCGCGATTTCGTGGCTTTGCAACAGGTAGCTAAAAGTACATCCGTTCGGCCCCAATTTTGGGGTTTGCCATAAGCCGCGCGTGGCGCAGTCGCCACCTAGCGGCCATATCTGTGCTGATCGTAACAGACGCGTTTTGTTAGAGAGTGAGTCTTCTGTACCTAGTACTATTATTTATTATGTGGTATAACTAGCATGAAATACCTATCCTTCTTAAAAGGACATAAGGTAGGTATTTAGTACTTATCTTGTTATTGTCCCGTACAAAACTTTGTTCACGGAACACTTATGAGATCTCTTCGGTCTTGCAATTTAGTATATGAAAATAAAACTGTTAATTAATGTAACAGATTTATAGATACCGATACCGTTTTGTAGGTAAATATTGATGCTTATTGCATATTATATTTCTGATTTGTTATGTATTGTATACGTATATAACATAAGTCGGCGGTAGGTATAATAGATACCTAATATAAATTATCGTATAAAAGGTGTAAATAATATCCCACCAAAAACATAAATGTAAAAAAGGAGAGCCAAGTTCAATACAAAAATTATGCTTGGCTGTGGGGTTCGCCACAAAAAGAATGGAGATCTAAATGAGTGCCAAGTTCTATGCAAAATCCAAATATGTATTTATAGGAACAAAATAACATTATAAACAAGTATTAAACTCTATTTCTTTGCTTTATTGGATACCTATAACAATTGCTGTTATTTAAAAAAATGTGAGATCTTAAAGTAGGTTAGATTTGACTTGGCCAGTTTTCATTACATCAATCATTTTATAAAGTTATTCAACATATATTGTAATTCTGATAAAATCTGGCCAAGCCAAATCTAACCTACTTTAAGATCTCACATTTTTTTAAATAACAGCAATTGTTATAGGTATCCAATAAAGCAAAGAAATAGAGTTTAATACTTGTTAATAATGTTATTTTGTTCCTATAAATACATATTTGAATTTTGCATAGAACTTGGCACTCATTTAGATCTCCATTCTTTTTGCTGCGAACCCCACAGCCAAGCATAATTTTTGTATTGAACTTGGCTCTCCTTTTTTACATTTATGTTTTTGGTGGGATATCAATACTTTTTGTAAAGAAAACTAGGCAGGTATTGAGATTTAATGTTTTTTCTTGTGTTTCCGCTGTATGGTTTTTACTTCTGTTCTTTGTATAATTATGTGGTGCCGCGCGCCGCCGACGACACACCGTTGGCCGGTTTTTTAGAGCGTATTACAAGTTTTTTGTATAAGGACAGCACTCATTTTTTGACTTAACTTTATTTCTATATAGCAAATATAATAATACATATATTGGGGTAGTTTCAAATATCTGCTTGTAACGGTTCCAAAGCTACAATAAAAAAATATTTTTTTGTATGGGGACCCCCCCTATTTTTTAACTTCTTTTTTATTTTTAGATTTTTTCCTACGCTCACACACAATTACCGAGCTGGATTCCAAATTTCATCCTTCTAGGTTATCTGGAAGTAGGTTAGGTTTAGGTACTATATGTCAGTCAAAATAAAAATAAAATTTGTATGGGGACCCCCCCCCTATTTTTAAACTTTTTTTTATTTTTAGATTTTTTCCTACGCTTACACACAATAACCGAGCTGGATTCCAAATTTCATCCTTCTAGGTCATCTGGAAGTAGGTTAGGTTTAGGTACTTATATGTCAGTCCCAATAAAAAATGGTTTTTTTGTATGGGGACCCCCCCTATTTTTTAACTTTATTTTATTTTTTATATTTTTTCCTACGGTTACACACAATAACCGGGCTGGATTCCAAATTTCATCCTTCTAGGTCATCTGGAAGTAGGTTAGGTTTAGGTACTTATATGTCACTCCCAATAAAAAATGTTTTTTTTGTATGGAAACCGCCCCTATTTTTTAACTTTATTTTATTTTTAGATTTTTTCCTACGGTTACACACAATAACCGGGCTGGATTCCAAATTTCATCCTTCTAGGTCATCTGGAAGTAGGTTAGGTTTAGGTACTTATATCTCAGTCCCAATAAAAAATGTTTTTTTTGTATGGGGACCCCCCCCCCCTATTTTTTAACTTTATTTTATTTTTAGATTTTTTCCTACGGTTACATACAATAACCGGGCTGGATTCCAAATTTCATCCTTCTAGGTCATCTGGAAGTAGGTTAGGTTTAGGTACTATAAGTCAGTCAGTCAGTCTTAAAATTTACGACTTTTTTACCTTCATATCTTTATAACCGTTTGAGCTAGCTTCATGAAATTTGGGCTTCTAGATGTCCTTATGGATATAATTAAACACACGTAGTTTTATGTGTTTACGTTAAAGATGTTTTGAGTTATAGAAGGGTCAAAAGTGGCACCAAGTGGTTCGTGTAATATTACACTCGGCGCTGGCTAGCCAGTTCCTTTGCTTGAACTTGGCTTGACACGCTGCCGCGTGTCTAGATAAGACACTTGTTGTGCAGTGAACAGTGAAAAGTATTATTATTGCACAGGTTGGTAGACCCACATATAATGCATTTTTTACATTTTGATGATAATCTGTTACTGTCACGCAATTTAACAAGTTAATAAAAGGGCAGAATACTATAGGCTTTGTTTATTCGAGTACCTAATTATGTCGCAACCAACACTTTGGTTGGCCATTTTCACTGGCATATTTTGTCTATGTTCAAGTGTAACACATAATATAATTGTAAGCAGTTAGGCAGTTTTCATTTTAATTGTTTCTGATTTAAACAAATAACTTTTGAACCCGAATTAGTATCTCATCAGATAACCCCCTTTTTGCACTGTGCAATAAGGGAGGAAAAAACAAAATGGATGAATGTCAGTAGAAAGTGTAGAAACCCAATGCGCAGAGCGTAAGTTTTATGACATTACCTATACATGCACATTTACACAATCTGTTTTTCTCTGTACCTAGGGCCCAGGGGTCTTCAAATTCCAGTCATTTGAACACTGTGACCCACCAGTAACAGAAGTCGATTTGTGGTTAACACAGAGAAAATTTAACCGGACCACTAGTGTTATAGATTTGACATTGTCTACACCGTGGCCACTTAGTGATAACATTATAGTAAGTACTTATGAAAACTCAAAAGGTGATGATTTATCGAAAAAAAAAAGATATTTCTGAAAACCGTATTGTATCGTGCTGCTGGAAATTGATAAATCCTTTGTAACCATACATTAAGTATTTTATATACGTAGATGGAGATAGATACTTCGAGCAAGAAGGACGGTGGCTATAAACCCGGCTCCTTCTACTTGAAAGGTCCATTCTGCAAAACGTTAAAATCACTTATCGGAGACTTGTTCGATGTGATCGTGAATGCTGCAGGGGCTGAGGAGTGCCCCATACCAGTAAGTCCATAGTCCAAAGAGTCATCTCTGTATTCTGCCAAAAAAATCTCATTTACGTAGAACACAGTCAACGACCACACATAACAAATCCTTTCAGATCAATATGAGGGGTCATCCTAATACAACGTTCCTCGGCGATTATCGATTCGCGCGAATTTTACTCATGCGAGGATAGCTATTCGATGTTTGAGCAGGCGTCCGCACGAGTAAAATTGGAATTGTGATAATCGCGAAGTAGCGTTGAATTAGAACGTCCCCTGAGAGAGATTAAAATGATTGATAGATTTTTAAGTTAGATAACAGCCTCTGATTTATTATTTAATTAATCAACTGATTTGTCTTTTCAGGGTGATGTAAAAGTGGACGGTTTCTACGTTGACAGCGAGAAACTGAACGAGCAAATGCTTTACGGGGACTATAGAGCAAAACTGTCATTTTTTGTCGACGGTGAAACCAAAGGATGTTAAATATATTGTACCTGCAATTGGTGGCTAAAGAAGAAGACTAAGCTTTTCAATAAAATCATGTTCTAATATTACGTTTATTTTCTTCCTAAGTATTAAAGCATTTACATATTTTTGTACTTAATAAATTTGGATCGAGCTACATTTTACAACTGCACATTAAAGAAAACATCATTATTTTCCAGTAAGCATTCACAGTTCACAGTTTTTCACAAATGAAATTTACTAATTTAAATTTTATTGCAATAGATATGACGTCAAACGTATGCACATTTATTATTATTATTTGTATCTCCTTTTTTTGGAATCACGGGCCTGTAAATCCCGGTCTTTTGATAGGCTTGCGTGGGGATATAGATCCAACACGTAGAGGCCCTTTGGAGAGCTTTAATGTCATGTAGAACGCCTGCTGGAACCCGTTCACAGGTGCAACAATAGACACCCATGAACCGGTCTCAGCAGGCATTGGGACTATTGTAGAAAAAGAGAACAGTATACCGGTCTATGGATTGAAGTTTAGGTGGACTATGAGACTGGGCTATTGTAAAGAGGTCCGGACACCTGCCATAACAATGTTAACACCGTCATCGAGGCAGGCGGTGACTTGCCGCTGACTAGATGGGCCCCTGAAACTGCCGTCGTAAAGACAACCAGGAGCAACATCGGTGTGAGCGGCTCAGGGGTGTCGAGAGGTGTGCGCCGCTTTCTACCCAGTGGCTGTTACCAGCCACTGTGCCAACTCGCGTCTTATGCATCTTTCACTTCCACCCCTGGAGCATATAGCTCTAACGACTCCTCTCTGGACGGCCAATGAAGGCAAGCCAGAGCTGAGAGTCCTGCGGGTCCCCTTGGGGTTCCACTCCGACCGACGAAGACACGCCGGAGACGGAGACCCTGACCGACTCTCGGGAGCACTCGGGTCCGTGGGGTCGTTACTCCCCAACAGCTCGCCACAAGCTGCCCTGCGGGCTTATTATTATTATTATTATATGTAAATGCACAGGCAGCTTAAAGCTGATACGTGCACATCAATGTCCACTTGTGTTTTGTAGTCTACGAAAGTGTTCATCGAGTTTGTTTTTAAAAGAGATTTTCACCACACTTGCTCGTATAAGGGCTACGTGTAATTACGTAGACCTAGGGCTGCATGTATTGTATGTCCGAAATTAAGCAGAAGTTTTATTAATTTCCTTTTTCTTGCACAAGTGAAATAAACACCCAAGCAACATTAATATATTTATTCATTTATCCACCTAACTCGATATTAATACAAGGAATCTGGTACTATTAAATATGCATGTGGACCATACTCCTATCTTAAATGCCGGCAATGCACTTGCAACCCCTCTAGTGTGGCAGGTGTCCATGGGCGGCGGTAATTGCTCACCATCAGGTGATTCGTCTTCTCGTTTGCCTTCTATGAAAAAAAACCGGCCAAGAGCATGTTGGACCATGCTCATTGTAGTGTTCCGTAGTTCTTTAGCTAAATACTGATAGAGCTTATCACTATAGGCTGAACGGGGGCTATTAATAAGTTGGTATCATGTAAGAGTAGGTACATTCAAAGCATAAGGTAGCACCTTCACAGCGCTTTGTACGTCTTTTAGAAGGGTAGACTTGTTGCGATAACTCAAAAACGACTTAACCGATAATTCGCTATAGTATATTTATTGGAAGTATTTATTAAGATTTACTTTTACGGTATATTTAATATGTTCCGTGATTCAAAAGTTAGAATTAGGGCGCATTTTTTCGGAGCAATTATTTCTGAAAATATTTACTTTATCACAATTATCACAAAATTTGTTTAGGTACTCTCTTCACAGTAAAAGTTTCAGTTCTTTTTTACTTTCTTGCAACAGTTGGAACGACTAAACCCACAAAAATATTTCACTAGTTTTTATTTTACCACTTTGTTTGCTGGTAGAATTGACTTTTAAATGATGATTTTGGATTTAATAACATTTAATAACATTCAATCGATTTTGATTTTGTTTGATATTTTACATTTAATATTTGCTTCGGGCTGGTGTGGTGAAAAATTTTGTGTTTCACTCGGGGGCAAATTTTGTTTAAACCTGGTGCTATGAAACCATCGCAACGTTCATAATTCCATTTTTCTAAGAAGCTATAAGAATTCCTAGTCGACCACGGAACCCTCAAATCAAAATAACTATGTACATAGAAAGAAAAAAGTTTAAATTGTATATCACGTAACTAGGTACATTTAGAAAAAATACGTGTAGTGTTTCTAACTACCTATCTATTATTTATATCAATTTAATAATCTTTGAATGACTATGGTGTATGCATGTTTTATACATTTTTATGTTATCTGTGAGTGTCACGCATATTAGTGTGTTGGCACGTGATAAAATCGTAGAGAAGGTAAACACTAATATTATGTTTGTTCAAAGTATACGTTTCCATCGACACTACACGTTGTTATTTTTACTTGCGTATTTTCACTATGCCATAGTTTCCCGGGTAAAATACTGGTAAGCATTTCGTTTCATAATTCAATTATTCATGGACATATTTTAAAAAAAATATATGAAATCGAATCGCGATGACATATTGATCGACTTTTATTTTAGGTTGTATAAAATATTAGCTTATTACTAATACATACTTATATATTTTCCTGGTTTAGGGCCCAGTAACCTTTATTTTCCAGTCATTCGAACACTGTGACCCACCAGTAACAGAAGTCGATTTGTGGTTAAAAACGCAAAGAAAATTTAACCGGACCACTAATGTGCTAGATATGACATTATCCACACCATGGCCACTTAGTGACGATATCTTAGTAAGTATTTTTGGCATTTGTGACGTTATCTATGAAAAGGGACCTTATTGTTGATGGCGCTTACGCCATTATTATCGATGCTCCGATATAATAAATACAATACCGCGCGACGCTGTGCGGCGTAAGCGCCATCGACAATAAGGTCCCTTTTCATAGATAATGCCCCATTTATGGAACTTATTCGATACTGAGATTACTAAGTAGCAAATACCTATAGATTCCAATTATTGATATTATTTTAGGATTAAAGGTACCTACCTAGTTTGAAAATACAATACAAATATAATTCTACCAAACAGCAGTAGGTACTTTTTGTACCGAGACTGATTGAAATAGCAGGACACGTTCGTACGTTTCCGTGAAAAAACGATGGAAAATAATTATGCACTACATATGTACGTTATCATATCTAATTCCTTAAAATGGGACGAATGCGACCATTATTAAGAATCGTGATGGTGATTTGGCTTCCTGTTTTTATTTTATCCTAGATGGAGATACAAATTGCCACTAAGAGAAACGGCGAATACAAACCAGGCTCGTTCTATCTGAAAGGCCCGTTTTGCTGAAAACGCTGGAAGGAGACGTATACAATGCCATCATTGAGGCTGCCCGAGTCGATGATTGCCCTTTACCTGTAAGTCATTTGTATAAACCCATTTGATAAAGAAATTTTCTCTACTGAAGCAGGCGTGTCTCACTCCGCGATTTCGTCGCTTTGCTACAGGTAGCTAAAAGTACATCCGTTCGACCCCAATTTTGGGGTTCGCCATAAGCCGCGCGTGGCGCTGTCGCCACCTAGCGGCCATATCTGTGCTGAGAGTGACAGAAGCGTTTTATTAGAGAGTGAGTCTTCTGTACCTAGATTCTGTGACTGAAGGAAATGGCTTGCAAAACTAAAGTGATTAGGTATCAGAAAACATTAGAACTATTGCGAGCGAATTTGGAGTACTTGTGATATTTCCCTAATACATGTAAATGGTCTACCGCTTAGCGTATTAAAAGATGAAAGTCCTATCCGTCTTTCATATTTCAGGCATGTTGTATCAAAGATACTGCAATGAGTTTCCACATACTTAACAAATTAAAACTATGCTTTTTTTCTCCAGTCATGGACACCAAAGCTCCAGTAATGGGCCCCCCAGTAATGGACACTGCTCTATCAGTATAAAATATTGAAATAGGTCATCAGATCTGGTCCATGTTATCATAATATTGCATTATCATCCGATTTACATATTTAATTACGAATACAAAATTTCAACTCAATCGGAAATCGGAAAGTGGCTCAAGCTCGGCTACCAAGATTTGACCCACACTAACTAACAGGGCAAGTTAAATGAAAGTTTGGAAAAACGATATTAATTTATTCGAAGTCCGAGCATACCTCCTGGTTGAGATATTTCGTAACTATATTTTACTTCTGTATTGTTTATATGAAATGATGGCATGGCAAGCATCATTATGTAAATTGTCCCATTATAGGAGGTATGCAGTTTTACAGCTCCTATAATGGGATTGGGCCAAATACCACTATTTTTTTACATCTGTGGAGTCACAACATAGTATGTTGTATACCTTATCTCATGGTAAATGCAATTAACAAAACACATTCCAGTTTTCATCAAGTATTAATTAATTAAAATTTAATAAATTAACTCACCTCTCTTAGCGAAGTTGTTAAGAATTCGTAGTGGTATTTTTTTTCAGTGACACGACTACTTTTGGGTTGACGCCAATTTCTTAAAAAACAACCAAATTTAATAAAAAATTCAAACTGAAAGAGCTCTAGGACTCTTATTTATGATAATATACAGGCAGTGTTTATAAACTACTTTTAGACACTTATTTTAGAGGATTTGTGGTTTTTTGTCCCATTACTGGTTCCACGCCCATTATAGGGTACACTACTATATATACTTGAATTATTTTTGCCTTTTTAGGGCACTATTGAAACAAAAGGTTTCCACGTGGACAGTGACAAATTAAATATTCAAATTTTGTATGGTGAGTTCAGAGCCGAAGTTAAATTCTACGTCGACGAAAAAGTAAAAGGATGCTATATGATGTATATATGAATTTAGTGCCTAAAGAAGATTAAATGTAAAATTGAAAACTGTAGGTACCTAGCCAATAAGCTGTTTATTTGATTTGCAATAAATTAATGTTTTACTTTCCGATAGTAAAGAATTTTCATTATATTCATATTTTGTTTCCTCTTTTTCTTTGACATAAACGAACCCTTTTTATGCTATTTCGCTAGATAAGTTTATGATGTGAGGAATATATTCTATAACTAAAGGTGGCCACTGACGAGCCTTCCAACAGTCCAAATAGCGTGGCTGCAACCCAAAATCGGTCCGTCCGTGAATGTCAAAAACGTACAATGTTTAATATTAGGACGCCGTCCATTTGGATGAATCCATTGTAACAGCATCCATTTGGAAGGCTCGTCAGTGGCCTGCTTTACTGATTGTTTTCCCCGTACTGAGTAAAAAACTTCGCTTCGCTTCGTTTCGCTCGCTCGTTCCTCGTTCGATAACTGACATCGAAGTCATATTAAATTAAATCAGCTTTTAATATAGGTACGTTTTCTGAGGTTCAGTGAACGACAAAGTAATATTACTCTCCTTTTTATAAAGGAAAATGTTGCAAACGTGTTCTCATCGATGATATTTAAGTAAGTAGACTGTACAAATACAAATATCCTATATGATTTAAAAGTGTCGTTTATGATTTTTGTTTAATGCTCTCTATGAATACTCGCATAATTTTACGACGCCCGACGATAGCAAATTACTTCCCGAGATGAAGATAATGCGAAATGTAACGATTGGCATTTGAAGACCCGTAAAACATTATGACTTATGGGTGTGAGGAAACGTTGGGTCATGATGGGCCCATTACATACTGTCATCCTGTTATCAATATCATATTTGCATTTTATGGCTGACATAAGATACATTAGCGCAAAAACTCACCCGCAGAGTTGATAGACAAACAGAGGTATTTAAAAAGTATTTACATTCAATACCTAGGTACTCAAGCATTGTTTTTATAATGTAAAAGAGTTTCTGTATTATAGTGATTAGTTTAGCTGTTTGATTGTTCCAAGTTTTGTTTTAATATACATATTGTATAAACCAAACATATAGATGTAAGATATAGATATATCATATAAGTAAAAATATTTGTACACCGCCTTCACGGTAGAATATGATATGATGGAACTGGCAATAATTCTAATTTAAGATCAAATCAATTCACCATATTCTGACAAATAAATACATTTATTTTCATTTCATTTCATATTCCGTCTGTTTCTTTAAATATGCTAATTAAAGAAATCACGTCACAGTGTAAACAAAATGTGTTACAACGCGTGGTATGCCTACAGCTCACAGATCCACTAGATATAATAGTTGCATAAAATAATTATGTTTCATCGTATTGATAAAATAATACGTGATGTTAGCAAAGTGGCAAGTATAGCTATACATAATTAGTAGGTATGTAGCAGGCGACGAGGTGGCCGAGAGGTTAAGGCGTTGGACTGCTAATCCAATGTGCTCTGCACGCGTGGGTTCGAATCCCATCCTCGTCGATTTTTTTGTTTCGTACCTAATATTCAGTGTGTCGACATATTTACTAAATACGAAATGTGACATGTAAAAATAGTAAATTATACTCATTTACTATTTTTACATGTCACATTTTTCATTATTTATAGCTAGTAAGAAGAAGTAAAGAATTTAACATGTATAAGTTTTTAACTATCTAAATGTTTCAAGTAGGTAAATTAACCTTAGTCAAAGTAGATGGATTGCATACATCCTACAATATGTGTTACCTACTATATATATATGTATGAAATCCTCGATGTATGCAATCCATCTACTTTACTAAGATTAATTTACCTACTTGAAACATTTAGATAGTTAAAAACTTATACATATTAAATTCTTTACTTATACATATATTAAATAACACAGTTAACTCATGTCTGTACACACTTTCCATGCGAAATGCCAACCACGTCTTTTATCTCAATTACAGTACGACTGATTAAAGGAACAGTCATAAATAGCAGTAAGAAAATGATCCTTTCCTGAATTCCTGCCAGTAATACAATAAATCTGTAGAGTCAAGCGCCGGGTCAACTGCACGAGTTACTCCAATCACTAACCGAACATGGGAACATCGAAGTCAGAGTCCAGTAAACAACCATGGCGCTCACCTGGCGGCTTGCGGCTACCGTAAAATGGAGTGAGTTGGGTGAAATTTGACTTTCAAACCTCGATAAAATTTTATCTTTACATGTGAAAACTGAATGGTGTTTATAATAAGTGGTTCGGACGTTTGTATTTTAGATTGTATTTTATTTTGGGTAGTTCCATTTCATAACTTTGACGATAAAGAGGAAAACCCACCTCACCCCGTAGTGCCTCGTATTTGGGGTGAGAGGGTTTTTCATACAAAGGTGATTTTGGAAGATTGTTGGATCGATTTTTTTTATTATGCGTTTTTTTTATTACTATAGCCCCATTTTAAATTGGAATTTCCCTTCTCACCCCCCCTCTCAGACCTTCTCTCCCCATTCATAACCCAACTCTTCCCGCGAAACCTACTTACCCCGTTTTACGGTATGTAATTTTATTTTATTTTATTTTCTTTATTGGGGAAAAAACAGACAGGCAGATAATACAAAAAGGGGACATAGGTTTATACATTAGTATTAAGTGCAACCTACATCCTGAGACAATTCCCACTAAGATCTGTAAACCAAGAATATTTAAGTGGCATTGTCATCGGATTGAGGTATGACAGGATAATATAGGTACCTACATATTTGTAATTGCCCGCGACTGCGTGAAATGATGATGATGATGATTGATAAAAACTATTACTATACTATATTACTCAGGCCTCAATCTATCTCCATACCAAATTTCATCTCATTCGGGTCAGCGATTTAAGCGTGTAAGGTAATAGACAGACAGAGTTACTTTCGCATCCATACATACATCATATTAGTAGGGATTTTAAAACGACATATATTATTATCATGCCCATCTACGTTCACATAGTGCCAAGCCGTGCGTCGTCAAACCATGAAGTTATATTGTTTAAACTGGAGCGATTTGTCACTTTTTTTGCCACACTAATTTGAACTTTATCACCGAGACAGAAAGTTGTTCGTACCAGACTAGAGAAAACGGTCCACATGCACATGCAGCCCTGTGTCTCACTCGCACATGTTGCCAATGTTAAAAAGATACCATTGTGGTAGAAATTATATCAATAAGTATACTACTGAAATTCATTATCTTCTTATAATATTTTAGTGCTATATTCCGATTACAGTTCTGATATCTTTTAAGTAATTTGTTAAGTATTATGATGTTAATATTATTAACTGATTAAGCCAAGCATGTGTACAACAAAAAAAAACAGTAAATTGAATATGGTAGAAATTGTAGTAACTTGAATATTAATTGGTATTGGCAACTTGATGACGTATTTTTCGTGTATTTACAAAATACGTAAATGGCGCCGCTTAGCATTTATTCATAAAATATTTTAAAAAATGGTTAAAACATGTTGTGTGTGGGGTTCTAGAAGTGAAAGCTACGCTGATTGTGGAATATCTTTTACAGGTTGGTCACAATTATTCAATTTTACGATAAAAATACAAGAATACATTGTCAAACTCATTAGGGTGACCATGATGTCGGTACGATTTAGATCGGTCTTACAGAATTATTATTACGTACTTAATGTAAAAATAAGTTTAGGTACCTAAATAGTATACTAATAAATAAATAAAGATAACTATACTTATTTCGGCATGTTTCATTATTCGGTTCACGTAATGAGAGCTAATAATTGCCAAAAATTAAATCCAAAGTCCAGTAGTTAGACATTACAGACTCATATTTTTTAGTGATGTACCGACTATTGATTTGGCCGACTAGCCGACTAGCCGACTAATCGGCGCTTGGATGGCCGATTAGTCGGCCGACTAGTCGGCCGACTAATACCTAAATAGTATACTAATAAATAAATAAAGATAACTATACTTATTTCGGCATGTTTCATTATTCGGTTCACGTAATGAGAGCTAATAATTGCCAAAAATTAAATCCAAAGTCCAGTAGTTAGACATTACAGACTCATATTTTATTTTTATTTATACATACTATTTAATTACTGAAACGTTAATTCTAACTATTTATATATATGTAATCGATTCTATATAGGTTGAACACATATTTCCGTCCGTATACAACGGCGGCAAATTTGAAAATTTTGTTGCAATAACAGATCTACGATGACGCTTACGCTTAAAGAATAGCTAAAGTATGCAAAAGGGAAGTCATCACGTATATTAACACACCATGAGTATGATATTGATAGTGATAGGTATTTTGTTAAATTATGAAGAGCATAAATAGTGTAAGATGCCGGTTTACACGGTTAAATGTAAGTTTTTATTTCGTTGTGTGCTAATATTTTATCATTTTAGTCAATAATCAAGATAATTTCGTGTAAAAACATAAATTGTTACGCAACGCTAGGGCTTGACAAAATGACTAGTATCGATAACCAGTCGGCATAGTAATAATAACTACAAAGTTATTTGCGAAACAAGTGTTAAAAGTAGGAATTAAATTCGCAATGAGTGGTGATTAATTAAAACACGACCGATGGCAGTGTTTTTGATCGATACGATTTGCGAATTACCTAGTTACCTAGTGCAACTACAACGTTTTACCCGACCCTGGATATCTGTCTCGCTCTCTCTTATAGCTGTGTCTTTGATGGACGTACGGCGCACCACCTTCCTCACAATCGACCATGATCGCATTGATCGCGATCTAATACGCTCATCCCATACATTTCTTCACGGTTAATTAATACGCTTTCCAGATGCGTTATGACTCGGTTCCTTCTGAACCCACTAAAGCTGTATAAATTTCACTCTGGCTGCTTCAACAGCCGTTGCTCCGCATTTAGCACACTTTCTATGTGCATTGCTGTAATCTATGTAGGTACAGACTTACAGTCTTAAGTGGTTGTACCGCTACGTTGTATTTATTATTTAAAGATTTAATAAATAAAATTTTCGTTATGAACTTTAACCACAGCAGTTGGACAGAGTCATTGACAAATATATTTTTTTATTATGGTGGGTAGACGTACCTACCCTCCATATATTTTATGAATATTGATAAAGACAGTTGGAAGCAAATATTCATTATAAAACTTAATCGCGTGTAATTAAGTTTTAAGCGTTTTGAGTCCCGTTTTATGATTAATTATGTATAAAATTCATGATAATTTAAATCAGAGTTGGGAGCAATGTTGCTGTAG
Source organism: Cydia fagiglandana (assembly GCF_963556715.1). NCBI lineage: Eukaryota > Metazoa > Arthropoda > Insecta > Lepidoptera > Tortricidae > Cydia > Cydia fagiglandana. Next base: position 10,030,685 of record NC_085938.1, read on the forward strand.
ATTTTTTTTTTTTTTTATTACTCGTAACTTTTTCTCGGAGGCCAACGCACACATAGAAGCTTCAGGCGCACACATGCGCCATTATTTGGGGACATAACTTTCTTAGGAAGTGAACAGGCCTTGCTTATGGTCACCCTAATTAGAAAGAGATGCAGGGCTCAGGTTTAACCTCTCATGTGGACACACTTTTTGGCCAGTGTACACAATCCGGATTATTAATTCTAAATCCGTGCGTCAAACACGTCGTTTATAGCCATACAATTAGTATTATTAGTAATAAATAGCTCAGAATAGGCAATAGTATTTCATACGCTCCACCCCGCCGCAAAGAATGCGTGCTTACACTGCTTACCATCATTCAGGCGGGCCGTATTAATACAGTCATTATATGTTTTCAGACAAACAAATTAATATAGTTTTCAAACCTGTGTGACGTGATACGTCTAGGTGTACTGTTTAAAATGCACCACTCTCCCCCCCCCCCTCCACCTGACGCTCGACCCCCCCCCCCACCTTGAAATGTGTCCCCGTTGGTAGTTTTTTGGCATTCTCACGAAAACTATAATAGATATCAAAAAAGTGTCAAGGACAGAATTAATCCTCATTAAATTTAGAACAAAAATGGTCTTATGTGTTTTATTATAAGTTGGACGGTATTCAAGCTATAAGTACTTGTATAACCTTAAAATAACAAAATCACCATACTAGTATGACGAAATGCAGAATATCTTCAAAACGGCTAGACCGATTTTAATAAAATATACCTAAAAAATCACCGCAGTGAAGCCAGCTATCAAACAAAAGAAACTACATCAAAATCGGTTCATCCGTTTCGGCGTTACGAAGTCACAGGTAAACACAGAAATACCGATTAATTTTGATCAATTATTTTAATGGGATCATGTCCCTTGAAGTTTTAGCTTCACGAAAAGTTAAAAAACATGGAAAAAGGCCCAGTATTTTTCAAATTATCGGCATTTTCCCGATTTGTGAGTGGTTTCGTGTTATCACGCGCACGAGTTGCCCTTGACCCCTATAAAACGGGGGGTAGGGGAGGGGTTGTTATCAGTCACTTATCAGAAGTTGACCGGTACACATATCCGCATATTTTCCCGTAAAGAAGACCTGTGAAAAATGGAAACCACTGAAGCTGAAGTCCGCCAAGTCGTCCAGCTCAGCTCCTGCAAGAGGGGCGTAGCCAACGTTCAGTAGCTGCCACACTGAATTTAAGTCAATCTACATTTGCAGAGTTTACCAGAGGTTCCAACGGACTGGATCCTTTACTTCAAGACCAAGAAGCGGCCGCAAAAAGTGTACATCAGAGAGGGACGACCGCTTCATTGTCACAACATCTCTCCGAGATCGACACCTGACAAGCGTTGCCATCCAGCAGCGTCTGCGTGAGATACGAGGAGTGGCTGCCAGTGAGTGGACAATAAGAAGAAGACTTAAGAAAGCGAACTTGACACCCAGGAGGCCTGCAACGGGGCCCAGATTGCTGGCGCGACACCGTACAGCCCGAAGAGAGTTTGCAGAAAATCATATGGACTGGACCATTGAGCAATGGACCCCAGTTCTCTTCTCGGACGTGTGCAGAATATGCTTGAATGGATGTGACCGAAGAGGAAGAGTCTACAGAAGGCCAGAAGAACGGTTCGCCCAATGTTGCTTCTCCGAAAGTGTCGCCTATGGCGGTGGATCCGTGATGTTCTGGGACGACGTTTCCTACGACGCGCGAACAGAGCTGGTTTTCGTGCCTGGCGGGGGCCGTGGCGCGACCCTTTCGGAGACCGTCCAACTTATAATAAAACACATAAGACCATTTTTGTTCTAAATTTAATGAGGATTAATTCTGTCCTTGACACTTTTTTGATATCTATTATAGTTTTCGTGAGAATGCCAAAAAACTACCAACGGGGACACATTTCAAGGTGGGGGGGGGGTCGAGCGTCAGGTGGAGGGGGGGGGGGAGAGTGGTGCATTTTAAACAGTACACCTAGATGTATCACGTCACACAGGTTTGAAAACTATATTAATTTGTTTCATTTTCCCATACATTGATTACATAGAATAACTCAATTATATGCTTGTTTGCCACCGATGTGGTATAAAAAAATGGAATTACCTTACACCGCGGTCGCTGATTGTCTACCTATAATACATTTATATTGTCAGAATCTCCGTTCGATTCATGATATAAAAACGATTTCCGTACTTTGACGTGCCTGTCCAGTGTCAATAGGTCAACTTTGTGATTACGATTACCTACGCATAATAATTGCTTCTTGTAGCCATGTTTTATAGCTCCTCTACACGATGGGCCAACGCCGGCCACTCCAAGGGACGCAGCCATGCGGTAGAATGAGATAGCAATATCACTTGCTCCCTCTAAGGGCCCCCCCACATCTGGCGTCTTTCGAGCGTCGGCGTCTACAATTCTATGGCCGACGTCGACGCAACGTCGACGCAGCGTCGACGCAACTGCGCAGCGACGTCATTTTCCATAGCGCTGGACCGACGCCGACAGAAAGACGCTCGAAAGACGCCAGATGTGGGGGGGCCCTAACGTATAAATGCGTCCCTTGGAGTGGCCAGCGTTGGCCCATCGTGTAGAGGAGCCATTACTGGCTTGCCCGCACTCGCCTAACCAATGGGAATACACGTTCTGCCCCCTTTCACTAGCCTGTAATCTAGACAGGTCATGTGTACGGTCTGATTTGCAATGTGAACACACCCTTCTTCATTAGGTATTTTTATACCGGGTGTGGCCTGTAACACGAGCAAATAATTAAAACATAGATTGTACTCCTCAAACGGTGACACTTTTGTTCAACAACTTTTAAAAATTATGAAGTATTTAGACTCGCTATTTTTCATACAAACTAAATATAATTTTCAATGGACGCCATCGCCACGCCATATCATTGTGATTGACGTTGCTTGTCACTCCTTAAACATAACAAAATTCGCAATACATCGCGTCTTAGAATAAACTTTAAAGTGTATTAAAAATCAAACCACAAGTTATTTTTAAAAGTCGCTGAACAAACGTTGGTCAGTATGAAGAGTACAGCCTACAGTTTAATTTTTTGCTCATATTACAGGCCACACCCGGTATAACAACATTATATTAAAAGAAAATGGGAAATTTATTCAAGGGAGAGTCAAATTGTTAAACGGGAACTTATTCTTTATAAATTTTAAATAAAAATAATCCATACCTGAAGACCGAGATCAAATTTCATATTGATACGAATACTCAAGCGCGCACAGCAATTAGGTATTAAGTACCAAGATTCCCATTCGGCATCGAATAGCCAGCTTTAAACATTAGGGGGCGGCCACACGGGCGTGTCACACGTAAATCTTGCGAATGGACAATGAAAGTGCGTACTCGTAACAAAGGGTTAGGTAACAGGGCATGTTTGTTTGGGAAACGTGTCGTGGAAGTGTAATTGTAATTGCAGTTTTATGCGTGTACAGAGACGGACAATAACATGTTATGTTATTAACGAATACAGGATGTCACGGATTTACAGATTTGGATGGATATATCTGATGGCGATTATACGAGTAGGTAAATACAAATGTTTGCTGCAGGATGGAGTAGAGACGTAGCTGCTTCCGTGGAACGATATTCCCCTCATAGTATTTCGGATTTTATTTTTGAAAATAAATGTGGTAAATATGAGCAAAATTTTACATCCCAAAAAACATAAACTTGATTTGTTGCTCGAAATATGTTGATTCAGAAGACACAGTTCATGAAGCCATTATAGTTTATTCTGTTTCAAATTTTCAACAAAATCTGTAACGGAAAAGCATCTCCAATGATGCGTAGTGAGTGTTGTAAGGGTTAGTTTTCCGTCTAGTGTTACACATATCGGATCCAGCTTTCTAGAGAAAACCGACCGCTTGTGCAACCGCCGGAAGACAACGGTAGCGACAGCAGCGCAACATTTGCATTAAATCCACAGAATAAATAATAGTACTAGGTACAGAAGAGAAGACTCACTCTCTAACAAAACGCGTCTGTTACGATCAGCACACACTGAGAGAAAAGTACAACAAAAATACACTTAGAATTACAAAAATAAACTTAATCCGGGGACAAGGAGAGTTAACTAATAGGAACAAATTGACTTTTGCAATTTCTATTAGTTCTTGCAATTTCTATTATCTGTTTGTTGAAATTATATTTGGGATTACTGAGCTGTTTGTAGAAATAAATAAACTTTACAGAAATAGTGAAACGTCCATAATTATTACTAAAACTTCATTTTTTCCCCCAGTACAGAACTGTTTTTTAATTCCTGGTGATGATTTTTCTCTCAGTGCAGATATGGCCGCTAGGTGGCGACAGCGCCACGCGCAGCTTATGGATTTCCCCAAAATTGGGGTGGAACGGATGTACTTTTAGCTACCTGTAGCAAAGCGACGAAATCGCGGAGTGAGCCACGCCTGTTAAATCGAGAATTGCATAGGTCACTCAAAGAAATCACTGAAAGCTTTTACAAATATGTATATGTAATATAGGTTTTATCATAGCAACCCGCCCCGGCTTAGCACGGATTACACATACTTAACAAATTATGCACCTAAACCTTCCTCAAGAATCACTCTATTGATAGATGAAAACCGCATGAAAATCCGTTCTGTGGTTTTTGAGTGCTCGTACCAATGAGTTTTTCGGAACTTATGTATGAAATATCATTTGATAATTTCCAGTTGCTTTTCGGTGAAGGAAAACATCGTGAGGAAACCGGACTAAACCCAATAATACCTAGTTTCCCCTCTGGGTTGGTACTTGGAAGGTCAGATGGCAGTCGCTTTCGTAAAAACTACATCAATTCTTGGGATTAGTTGTCAAGCGGACCCCAGACTCCCATGAGCCCATGCATCTCATACAGCTTGGCCCTACATGGAAATGCTGAATAAAAATGGCTCTACTTTTTTCCCGACGCTACTCCGCGAGCCTCTATTCACGCTATTGTTTCATTTCGACGACAGATTTATATGTAACCCTCACGCCCTCAGATCGCATCGCCGCGATGTCTAATTAAAGCCGACTAATAGGCCCGCCCTATTAGCTCCTGTTAAGGCCCACGGATTATCAGTTCGCCGGACGATATTAGCCTGTCAGTTAGACGCAAAAGTTGACAGTTCCGAACAACTGACAGGCTGATATCGTCCGGCGAAATGGTAATCTGTGGGCCCCTTTAGATAAGCATCACAGGCCAATTCGTAATTTAGGTACACTGACTTCAGAATGATATTTGAATGATGTCATTTAGTTATCGCGCGTCCCGCTTGCGCCAATTCATATAAGGACAAGTATTGACACAATTGACATCGTTTTTATGACAGTGTATGTTCGAATTGGAGAATTGGATAAGATATCAATTAGAAACCATGATAAGGTGCTTCAAGGTGCTTCTGTCTTCAGTCCATTGACGTAAACTATACTGAAAATCGTGAAAATTGACATTGTCTTACTTTTTTTGGAATCTAATTACGATTTTTAGTTTAGAGTGTAGTTTTATTATTATAAGTAAGTAATCACTCGTAGTTAATTTTTTTAGTATTTGTGACCAGTTCGTTTCTCAAATTTATCTGGGTTACCTGGTGGCTAATTAATTGCAATGTAAACAACTAAAATCTAAGCAGAAACGTATATTGAAACTAAATAAGTTTAATGGAAACTAAAACTTGCGGAAGCAGTGGTATCGGTGATAGATACGGCACTGGATTTCCTTACACTCGTTGAAACATTATTTACATTACGTACCTACTCATGTTTAAGTACACAATAAATTTAACTATGTACTCGTAAATTAATGGCTGCTATTACGCACTTTTATGATTATTGTAATTAATAAGGTAATATAAATTATACAATTATAAATTACCTGCAGTAACTACTTGCAGTAGGTATTATAGCGCTCAACTTTTGTTTTAAAAGGTAGAACCACCAAACCTCTAACTTAATGTATCCAATCTGCTCGCCTACGTACTTGCCTAATGTACTTTTGTCTAATTTAATGTCATCGGCGATATATTATTCGCTTATTAGGTATATTCGCATTTTCTCTATTAAATTAAACTTAAATTTCTACTATTATAACTAGGTACGGGTCAGCTTAATATTTTTTTTTTTTTTATTTATAGGTTCACCAACAGTTATTACATTGAAGCTTACATCTATACAAACAATGACAACATGCTGAATGTATAACTAATTACTGGTAAACACCACATGCAAGTAATTAAAAAAAGCAAAGTCAACAACAGAGCCGGCACATTTAAACACCTTATTATTGTAGAACAAGGAGCAAAGCGCAACCATGATGTCAACTGGTTAAGTGAATAAACTAGATAAATATGGAATTAAAACTAAATATATTAATTACTAGTGAATAAATTTCTAATTTTGATCAGAGAGTCAAATTGAATATCGAATCTGTTGCTATATTTATTGATTAAATTGCTCAGGCGTGGTACCGGGGAGTTTGACCCTAACACAGTTCGGCGCTTAGGGCGAGACAGTGGTTTGATAGCAAAACGCGGTGTTCTTCTAGGCACTGAGAATCGAAAGCTACTCAAAAGTTGTGGACAATCTATGTTATTTCTTAAAAGCTTAGTGAGAAATTTTAAATCCAGTAGATCTCTACGGTTCTCAAGGGATAACATTTTAAAATGTTTTAACCTATCCTTATAAGAGAAAGATCTATTCGCAAGACCTACCGATCGAGACAAGTGCCACATAAATCTTTTTTGCAATCTTTCAATCCGAAGACAATGAGTTGCATAATGTGGTCGCCAGACGATACTACCATACTCTAAGTGACTGCGTACTAGACTATAATAGAGAAGTTTTTTGGTTTGTATCTTACGAAATACCTTTCCGTTTCTTATGACAAATCCTAACATACATGAAGCTTTTTTTACTATTGCATCGATGTGAGGAACGAACGTGAGTTTTGTGTCAAAAATAATTCCCAGGTCACGTATGGTTTGCACTTTAGGAAGACATTCGCCAGCAATATGATATGATGAAGAAACTGTATTGATTTTACGAGTAAAACTAATAGACGAGTATTTTTTGGCATTGAGAGACATACCATTTTCTGAACACCATTTGTTAAGTCTGTCAATGTCAGCCTGGAGAAGGACGACATCAGAAGGCCAATTTACCACTCTAGCGAATTTGAGGTCGTCTGCATACATGAACGGGATGGAGTGAAGAAGTTGGACGGGCAAATCATTTATAAATATATTGAATAATATAGGGCCAAGGTGGGAGCCTTGTGGAACGCCGGAAGGAATATTATAAGTCCGAGACGAAAAACCATTAATAACTACATAAAATGATCGGTTATGGAGATATGAGTCAATCCATTTTAGTAGGGGACCCGTAACGCCGTAGGAAGAAAGCTTCTGAATCAAAACCGTATGAGAAACTCGATCAAAGGCCTTACTAAAGTCAGTGTAGATAACATCGATCTGCTTATTAGTATCAACAGCCTTAGTGACATACTCAGAGAAGGAGACAAGATTGGTGGAAGTTGACCGTGAAGTGACGAAACCATGTTGGTGTTCGGTTATATACTGTTTGAAGTGACATTGAATAAAGGGACAAATAAGGGATTCAAAGATCTTGGCAAAAGTGCAAAGTATAGATATCGGTCTATAATTCTTTACTACACTAATATCATCGGCCTTGTGTATTGGGGTAACTTTAGCCCTTTTCCATATATCCGGAAAAATACCAGTTTCAAGCGATTCACGGTAAATAATATATAGCGGATAAGATAATGTTTTTGAACAATTAGATATAAAAAATGGGGGGATGCCGTCAGGGCCAGCTCCTTTAGCAGCATCTAGGTGTTTCAGTTTTTTATTAATCGAGTCAAGGTTTAAAGGTACGTTATTAAGACATTCAGATGATCTTATGATACTGGCCATATTGAGGTTATTGCTGTCATCCTCCCCGTAAACCGATGAAAAGTATTGAGCAAATAAATTACAGATCTCAGGTCCTTCCGAGCTTACAGTAACCCCATCTGTCATCGAGGCAGGAAAGCTACTCGCACCTCCTCGTTTTGCTTTTATGAAGGACCAGAAATATTTTGGATTATTATGTATGTTATTTTCAACGTGAGAAATATAGGAGTTATATAGACGGTCAAGCAAATCTTGTCAGTAGAAAAAGGCGCGAAATTCAAATTTTCTATGAGACGGTAACCCTTCGCGCCTACATTTTTCAAATTTGCCGCCTTTTTCTACTGTCAAGATCTGCTTGACCAACTATAGCAAGAAATTGCGTATGCATCACATCTTTTTCTAAGTAATTTTAATTCAATTAGGTCACGCGGATTATTAAATTTTTTGTAACGTTTTCTTGCACTATTCTTTTCTTTTAATAGTTTTATAAGAGTACCTACAATTAAACCAGATAGGATATACATTCGAGTGTTTTTTTTTAGAAAAAGGGACCAGTAACATAATTGCGTCCTTAAGTACTTCATAGAACGTTGATACCATTTCATTAACATCTTCGCATTGACCAAATAATTCATCCCAGTTTTGACGATCTAAATGTTTATTTATGCTTTCATAATCAGCCTTACGAAAGTTTGGAATCAAGGGAAGATTGTTGCTCTTTAAATTATTGGTCTCGATTAAGGGAATAGTGATAACAATGGGCGGATGATGAGAGCCAGGATTAGAAAGAATCTCACTAGCATTGGAAACAGATGTAGTTATAATATCTGTCAAAACCAGATCGAGTGTTTTGCAGAAATTATTAAGAATGACATTACGCTGAATATTATTGATAAGATTTTCCACCAAGAATTTTTATTCACTATTAAAGATCGTTCAATTCAATAGCAAAAATATAACAAATCACTAATTGTTCATATCTCCCTTTAAAATTCGCTATTCTTATAGTCTTGGCCGCATGTGATTTTACGAGTACCAATACCAACCAAGCAACATACACGAGATTAATTAATATATTACATCCGATAAATTGACAATGAGTTTTTGTATTATAATATTTTAATAATAGATCAATCAAACGTAATCTCTGTCCAATTCTAATAGTTATTACTTGGTACGTGAGTGAAACAATACAGATCTAATGATAACGCTAACCCGCTTCTTAACCGTGTTAAACTTCCTTTGAACTCATTAACCTGCACATGTCTTATTACAATGGAATAAAGTCGACAGTTGATTAGTAATCAGAATCATCACAAACAATTGGCATTATTATTTTAATATTTATATAATAGGCTTTCTAAGTGGTTATGCGGCTTTTATTTAAGATATTTTTTTTATCATAAGTATGTTATAATTAAGTAGTTATTATAAAGTCAATTGAATAGTTAGCCAAATTAAAATCCTATTAGAGGATAGGAAGTATGAAATATTGAAGATTTTTTTTGTAAAATACGAGTATGAGTTTGGGCCGAAATAACAAAACAAGTGTCCATTACTTTTTCATGTTCTCCAAAATATAATTAAACCAGTAATTAACTAGCAATATGCTTGAACAACATTTTACACAAGTTAGAGGGTTTGGTAACTTTTCAGTACCTACCTATAGGGCATTTCTATTTACTCGTAAAGTTAACCCCTATCAGGCGTGGCTCACTCCGCGATTTCGTCGCTTTGCTACAGGTAGCTAAAAGTACATCCGTTCGACCCCAATTTTGGGGTTTGCCATAAGCCGAGCGTGGCGCTGTCGCCACCTAGCGGCCATATCTGTGCTGATTGTGACAGACGCGTTTTGTTAGAGTATTTTGGACTATTATTTTTTATTCTGTCCCCCTATAAAAATCCCAATTTTAACACAACAATTTTTGGTACGACTTTAAATAGAAATGCTCATCATCGAAGTAGGTAAACTTTAGAGGGCAATTTCTTCCAATAGGTTGAGTTTGGGCAGCTAAAAAAATACGTGTCTATTATTTTTAGACTAGGTAGGTACAGTCGCCATCAGATATATCGGAGCGGCCAAGGCGCTCACAAATATCTGAACACGCCTCTATTGTCGGGGCGTCGGAGTGCGTGTTCAGATATTGTGAACACCTTGGCCGCTCCGATATATCTGATATCTGATAGTGACTGTACTCTATGTATATTCTATAACATTTATAAAAATAAATGGAGCCGGACCATTGGGTAGGTTTCCTTGTATTGTAATTTGTAAGATTTGTAAGTACATTCAATTACTTATTCTGTGTTATATTATGTATATACAATGTACTTGTACATGATGCCGCTAAGGGTCAGAACAGAGAAATGATGATCGCTTTCCTTTCTCATGCCTTCTAAATGCTTTAGAGCACGAAATCTATATCTATACTACTACACTAATCAAGTAATCAACATCTGACCCAACCGTTTCTACGTCAGTAGCCATTTAGCATTAGCGTCATTTAGCGTTATTCCACTCGGTTGGCATTCGCACTCGCGAATCTGCCCGCTCACTGCACTTCCTACGTAATTAGTTAATCGCGTTACGTGTGTTACGTTACAACTTATTATTTAAATAGGTTAGGGACATGAGATACCTAATAACTGACATGCTTTTAGACCGCGTTTTGTCTAGTAATTGTATAGATTTTCCTCCTCCTTTCTAGCGCTTTCGTCTGTGTATCGGATTTTAGCAAATTAATTCTAAAACACCTAAACAGTCAGTCAGACAAAAAAGTGCGATTTACGGCAATTGATAATGATGGAATTTCCTTTTGACTCACAGATTGATGTGGGAAGGGGAGCCAGTCGAATTTTTGATGCAAAATTTTGACTTAAAGGACCGAAAATATGTAAAAAATAAAGTTTTGCTATGTGGTCAAGCCAGGGACTACAATTGATCGACCTAATCCCATAAGCTAAACTATTAGATTTTTACTATTATATTACTATTAGACTACTTTAGGTAATAGCCTAATAGGTATTGAACTCGAAGGGATACGATACGAACTCAAGATCTTCAGCTTCTTGGGCCTGTAGGTACGTGTACACTCCCGGGCCCGGGAAAAAGATACACATGTATGTACTTACATGGTCTAGATTAGATACCGTACAACAAAAATGTCAGAGCTTCCGATGTGTGGGAACCAGCGCGGTATCTCTGTTACGCAATTATGCCTAATTATATAAATGCTTGTTATTTTGGACTCATTCTCAACATGAGATCAAGATCTTTGTTTTACCTAGTGACAATGAAACAAATATTACTTTAGTACCTACTTACGTTACATGTTATGTCGTGGTAGATACCTATCAAATGTAGACTAACTTGTTTTGATTATAATATCTAAGTCTCAAAAAAAAAATTATTTATTATACAAAAGCTTAATGGTTAATAAAAAATCATATATAAAAAAATAACTTAAATATATCTAATTAATTATTACACAAAGTTTCTTTCGCATTGTGCGCAAGAAAAGTGGAATGTAGATTTAATAACATTTTGTTTTTAATTGTTATTTATTTTTAAGTGTAGTTAAGAGCTTTGTAAGTGAGTACGCATGCACTCGCTATACTTACTGATTATTTATATATAGTTCTGTTATAGTTAAGTTTCTCTTAAGTGAAATGTATAAGTTCTTTGAGAAAAAAAAAAGTTCTATAAACCCAAATATTAAAATATTTTAATCTAAAAGGCCTCCGCGGGCTGTACCGGGTGCAAAGGTGCCCATGCCATCTAAAATAATAATAAATATAATATTTTATTGTAACTAGGTAATCATAACAAGAATTTTGCACAAAAAAAATCACCAATAGGATTTCGTAAAGATACGCGATACCTGAGAATAACTAATATCTTAAGTTTAGAATTAGATGCTAAGTTTTTTTAATGTTAAACTTAGAAGGTAAACGAGGAGACGAATCGTCTGATGATAAGCAATTACCGACGCCCATGGACACCCACCGCAACACCAGAAGGGGTATTCAACGCTTTTCGCAGCCTACAACTGTTGTATCGGTCATTTCGACTTTTGTACGTTAATCCTGTATCTTCTATGTACCTTCTGTATCTGTATCTTTAGGTATTTAAATAAAAGTAAACAAACAATTTGTACATTTTCAGGTAATTTTAACATTAATTGGTTAATCGCCTAAATACAAAACTGCCTGGTTCAGTCAGTGAACGACCTGACATTAACCTACATTATTTGGTCATGTAATGTTTTCATCTACCCTCAACTGGCTTATGGAACCATAGATTTGGTTTACTTTTATTTAAATACCTACCTAAAGATAAAGAGTATAGGTATGTAGGTAGTATATGTAGGTGCTTGATACATTTTCTCGTTTCGAATTTCAATCGTCCAGCAACAGTTTTCTCATCGCCGAGTGTCTTGACATATCGATGTGAAAGTGGGATCGGATGAACAGTATCGAATATCAAGCTGAGCTATTTTCTTACCTTACAAAAACCACATTGCTACTCCGAACCAGTAACTCTGATCTGCGTTTGATTAGAGTTATTAAGAATCAAAATGTCAAGATGTACTGGGGAAGGATTTACAGTCGAGATAACATGCTTATTGAATATATAGACTGCGACGCTCTGATTGACGTAGGAAATTAGGAATAGAGCCAAGTTGGCTATACACGATCGAGTAATACATATATATCATATCTAATATTCATAATGTGTTCGAATTTACAACTTTTGTTTTTTTTTTTTTGGCTTTTTACAAAAATGGTATTTTAGTAAATATTACTTTGGTGACTGTTATACCACGTTTCAGTCTAGCCGGCGAGGAATACCGAATACCCTATGTAGGACTGTAGGTAGGTACATCTAAGACTTAAAAAGACCAACAAAGGATGGTCGGCAACGTCACCTTTATCTACTGCAACCACCAAACCTTCTGGCAAGTAAGAGATGAAGGGATTTTGCAAGGGCATGGCCTTCACACCAATTAAACCGATTTACAGAAGCTATGTTATTTTTACAAGCTTACCTACATTGAAAATGCTAAAGCGTTTACCAACTATGAGATGCCGACTCAAAGAACAAGCATCGCAGGCAGATTTGCCAATGTAAACAGCTCTCAACTCTTTTCTCGAAATGCTGATACAAACTAAGTAGCGACGGCAGGTAGATGCAAAGTAGATAATGTTAATTGTTGGCCTGTTATTATTTAATCCGACTTATCGACCTCAATTTATACTCACGTCTATTTTCTACCTACCTTCTAATACCTACCTACTACTAGAGCGATACTAGAAAATTTACTGGCAGTTGGTAAGGTAAACAAAGTTTTACTGCAACGTGCAAAGCGAACTGCAGTTTGTGCATAGCAAGTTTACCAGGGAAATGCAGGAGTAAATCGACGACAATTGCAACTGATATCGTTCCGTTCTGTTGAGCTGATGAGAGGCAACTACAGTTGCCTCCAGAAACTCGCGAACTATTTAAATTGACACGAGTTTGACAAATAAAATGATACCAGGAATAGCAAAGAAAAAATAGTCGGGGGTATATGTCGATAAAATGATATCGATAAGTAAGATATTGCATTAACTACCCATGTCATAATTATAAAGGGGTCACAACCGATTTTGATTTGTATGAATGTGACGAGAAAAGTGGTTGATTCCATTGTAAGATTGTGACGTTACCGATCAAATCAGGAGGTGCGGATGCGAAACTGACGAATTTCAATGTTAGTATGCAGGTTTAGGGGCAAGTTGTTTATTTCAAGAGTTCGCGGTTGTCGTCATAAATCTAAAATTGGTGATTTAATTTTATACAATGTGGCCAGTAGATGAGATTGATCGATAATTAAAGTTAGACCAAGGAAAGTCTGCAGCGATTTTGATAGTATACGCAGTGCAACTGTTATTTAATACGTCTTACACATAGAAGTTTTACGTTTAAAATAATGCTTGCACTGCGGGGGCTATCAAAATCGCAGACTTTGTTTGGTCTAACTGTATTTAAATTCTGACCTAATTGTCAACTTGAATGTCCAGTTTAGGGACTAAGTAGTCTTCTTTACAGTCGAAGCAATAGGGATCACCGAGACGATTTAATTTTTACGTCTACACCACACAAATTAAATGAGAAATCTTATCTTATCTTACTTCCCCGTCTGGGTCAGCTTTTTTTTGTATTTTGAGCCAAAATCACTGTTTCTATGTTGTGACCTACAGCTTCTTACTCTAGCTGTCATCATCATAGGCCTTTTCGTCTATATCAGACGATTTATGGTGTAACACCGTTTTTGGTGGCTAAATAGACCGATGCGAGATCGACATGGTCTACCACAGGTTTGACAAGAGAAGTTTGCGGAAACCGGTACTGAGACACCTTGTCGTCGTCTTTGCCTCTTGTCAGCGAGTGCGGCGAACCAGGTCTCATCACAAAACTTGCGACCCTCCACAACACGTTTGCGCCATTCCGTCCGCTGCTCTGCGAGCTTCTCCCAGTCTTGGTGGTCTATATGGAAGGCAATCATGTCCCTCTTTGCGCAATCTTTAAAGCGAAGCAATGGCCTCCCAACGTTACGTTTTGCATTCGCAACCGCACCAAGAAGAACACGACGAGGTAGTCGAGAGGGTTCCATCCTGTGCACATGCCCTAGCCAACGCAAACGTCTCTGCTTGAGAAACGCTGTTAGGCTAGGCAGCTGTGCAATTTCTAGAACCCTTTCGTTTGTCACCCTGTCCTGCCATGATATTCCTAGGATCTTACGAAGGCAACGCATGTAGAAAGAGTTAAAACGACGTTCTATTTTTGCATACGTCGTCCAGGTTTCAGCTCCGTACAAGAGTCCCTACAGCTAGAGTACTCTTGTACTCTAGCTGTAGGGAATGCAAATCGGTTATTTTTTGTATGGAAATAACCGCGGTTTCGGTTAATAACCGATTATTTCCATACAAAAAATAACCGAAAATAACCGATTTGCATTCCCTATCTAGCTGTAAGTGTTCCTAACAAATAAAATAAAATAAATGTAATAAAATATTTATTTAATTACCTACAATATGTTTATCCAATATCCTTGTATCTATTACTATAAAATTGCACAATTTTCGAAATACCAAGTAACATTGGTAAAATAGTTAAATTACTTAAAGATACATTTTAACTGACCGCGCAACAGTAGCGCCGCTAGCGGAGAATTTTCGCGATATTCTCTAATTCAAACTTTTTTCAAAATATCGATATGAACAGCACTGGCCAAACTGTGGTATCATTTGTGCACATTGACCTGTCAATTTAGTTCACGAGATTCTGGAGGCAACCTTAGTCTAATGGCAACACATTTCTTGGATTACCATTGATGCCGTGGACGGAAAAATTATGTCTTTATCGTGTTCAAAGATGGCACTAAAAGTTAAATGACTGTTTCCACTTGAAAGAAACAAGCTACTTTACCTATAGGCTGGATATATACCTACAGCAATAGATTGCGCTATTTGTTATTCTTCTTTTAAATATAAGTAGTAGGAGATCAACCTAATAAAAATATAATAATATATGATTATTATCTTTATTTATTTTTCTTCTTAAGTGAGGTTAATTATAATATGAATATAAAAGTAAAATATAAAAACACTTACAAAACAATAAAAAAAAATTATAAACACATTATAAAAAACCTAACCTAGGGTGCCGCCGGCAGCGGGGCAGGGCCCAAGCTGCCGGTGGTCAGGGCCGCAGAGTGAGGAATCGACGTACTATACGCGCCGTGTCCAAAATTACCGCCTTCTGCATCTGACCCTTGATCCAACCACCTAGCGAGTCTCTCTAGGTGTTGGTCGAGACTATACGCTATGAGACCGTTCGCTGACACGACTATAGGAACAATGATCGTCGAGTCAACATCCCACATGGCGGTTATCTCGTGAGCTAAGTCTAGGTACTTGCTGGATTTGTCCTTCTCGGCCTTCACGAGATTCTCATCATGGGGGATGGTGACGTCGACGAGCACGGCCCGGCGCTGCGATCGATCTATCAGCACGATGTCAGGTTTATTGGCTACAATAGTCCTATGATTATTACATATAGATACTTATTTGATTTATTTTCCGGTTCTCCATTAATGAATATCACGCATAGGTACCTAAATCCACTCCAACCGAGCAAAGTTCCATGCCTAGGATACAACCTATTCTCATAACTTTTGTACCTATGCTGCGTCGTAATAGTCAAAAAGAATTACGACGGAGACCAAAGAAACCTGAATAAACCTTCTCAGTTACTTGTGGGAAAGTGCACATTAAATTCAAAGCGTGAAATTGGAAACAAGTCTAGCACATTCCTGACTTCTATTGTTTAGTGATGTGTTTTGACGTAATTTTACTTATTGTTTCGTTTCTTAAGGGCTTATGCCTTCGAGCAACACGGAAGGGAGGCGGCATTCGCACTATTTCCCCTCTGCCGAGGTACAAGATTAGCGCGTCAATTTAATCTAGCGCGGGTAATAAAACTAGTTGCACTTGGATTTTTCACCAGACCGAGTCCAGACGCGTGCGTGAACACTGCTGCACAAAAATGCCTGTTTGCTCGGTTTTTTGTTATAAAAAGAGGTCGGGGACATCAAATTTACAAAAAGAAAGTGTTACATTTCACATGTAATATTTTTTTTTTACATATCATACGTTAAATTACATTTAAATACAATTATTATATTTTAGTCTCAAGTAATTGTTGGATTTATCGATTTTGCTCGCTCAGTACAAATTGCGGATCGGTCGAGCGACAAGTCCGACTTCTCATCTCTCAGAATACAATGACATACTTCAACGAAAATGTGTTAGTGTGCGTGTTGTGACACTAGTCACTCGTCCGTACACAAAAAGAGATCGAGGTTTGCAAGATTTGTCTTTGACGTGTGTCATTTTCTATGTATTTGTGTCGTCATTACAGATTGGATTTTGTATGTAAGTGTGTGAGAAATGCGACTGTGTGCACCTTTCCCCCCGCGAAAAATGGCAGAAAGATTTGTACGGTGAGATATCGCTTGGGCCCCTCCCTTCCGACATGTCGGAAGCCGGTGTTGCTCGAAGGCTTATGCACAAATCACGCGAGGTTCGATAGGGGGAGGGGGGTCACGAAAAAATACGTTACGATAGATCACGTTGGGGGAGGGGGGTATAAGGAAACCTCACGTGTATTTTTCTACAGTGAACGAAACTAAGAAAACATGAATATATGTAGGAGTATATGTGGTAGCCCTGAATTTAAAGCCCCATGGTCAGTAACACCCTGTATAGGTGTAACATTTTTGTTTATGTACGATTCTTGTTTTGCCATGACTGGCGTACAAATAACTAAATTGACTATGTAGGTACAAGAATAAACCGGAACTTAATAGACTACGATTTTAATTTATAAGTTTTATAACCCACTATTCGAGTTTATTCAGTAGATATGTATGGAATATGACTCACCGGGCGGCCTCCCACGGGGTGTCGTGTAACCGTAACCTGACCCGCGTATGAATTATTATAACAACAATCAAATACTAGCGCTACCTGTCACAAACCATACAGTGTTTATTATGTTTGACAAGGTACGCAGATATGCAGGGTACCTTGTGGTGCAGCTCACCGTGAGCTGTTGGGAAGTCGTGACCCCACGTACCCGAGTCCTCTTGGGGAGTTCTGTCACCCGATAAGTGGTTGGCGGCCTAGCCAAGGTGACGATCGCTTGCGCTTCGCCGTCGAATCGCTTTGTTTCTCTCTATCACTCTTCCAGCGCATTTTGGCATGTTGGCTACGGGGCCTGGGCTCTCTGCCTCTGGCTTGCCTTTGTGCCGTCCAGAGTTGACCCGCGAGAGCTGCGTACTCGAGGGTAGATGTGGAAACAAAAGTGGCAAGTTGGCTATATGTTTAAAGTCCAGTGATACCTCTAGGGATTATAGGGTAAAGACCTGCAGCATTTATACCGGAAATAAAACTGCATACAAATACTTATTACTCTTATTTATGGTAAAATGTTGCCTGTGTTAAAACCTGATATTAAAATACTTATTTTACAAGTTTTGTGGTTTATGTTTCATTGTTGATGTCACGTCCATTATAGGGCTGTTTATCGTAATATATATATATATATATATATATATATTTTACATTAGCGTAACTACCTACATAATAGGGTGACAAAGCGGGCAAAATGCTACTAGCCTCGACCTGGCCCGAGAGGGGCCCGAAATTGAGCGAAACGCCGTAAACACAGGCCCTCATTGCCCCCATTCAATGGTTTTCCCAAGTACCTCAACCCATGACATTTAAATTGTAATATCACGACACTATAACTAAACATAGACACATATTATAAATAGGTATGAATAAACATAGACACGACACTATAACTAAACATAGATGATTTACAATAGTAATAATAATTACCGATTATTAATATTCTTCTCCTTCGCTAGACCTCGCTCCACTCTACTCCCAAAATCTGTATTTATGGCCTTGAACCACTTGATAGCTCGATCCTGAATCCTATGGTCAGCAGGTGCAAGGCTATAAACAATATTACTAATCAAACGTTTTCTTGCGTCTTCAGTCATCTCGTATTGGTAGAGGTGTGACGCCTGGTCGAAGTTTAACGACGTATCTTGAACTATTTGCGCAACTTCAGATGTTTTGGGATCCACGTAAGGCACAGGGCCATTGTATGTGTTAGGCCAGTAAGTTGGTCTATCAGTTATTTTCAGTGGCGCATGGCCACCATTGTTGTAAGTAAGAGCTTGTCTCAAAGGACAATTAACGGCTATGTTCTGGAAATTTGCCCCCAGCCTATAATATTGAGCGTCGCGATATGACAACCGACGCGCTTCAAATATTTTATCCGGAGCGCCAAGAATACCTGGGACCAGATGATTGGGACACATAGCAATTTGTTCGATCTCCGCAAAGAAATTCACAGGGTTTCTGTCAAGTACCAGACGGCCTAGGGGTTGCAGTGGATACTTGTCTGCAGGCAGCGCCTTCGTCACGTCAAACACATCAAAATCAGCATGTTTAACCTGCTCTAAACTCAGCACCTGAACTAGGACTTGCCAGCTAGGATAGTCTCTATTTTCAATAGCATTATACAAGTCTTTTATAAAGGCGTCTGGATCAATTCCACTTATCTTCATACCATCTTTAGAAGTCAAGAAACGCTGTCCTTGATCAGGTAATATATGGAATCTAAGGAAATGGGATTCACCTTGTTCGTTGGTTACTTGGTACGTATGGACGCTAAACCCCGGCATATGCCTGTAACCGTTTGGTATGCCACTGTCTCCAAATTTGTACATGAAGAAGTGTATTGATTCTGGACGTAAAGTTATGTAATCCCATAGCATGTTCGAGTCGTACAAATTTGTAGAGGGATTCTTGCCTTGAGCGTTTGCGAATGTCGGAAAGAAGAGAGGGTCTTTGTAGGGAAATACAGGGGTACTCAGGCCCACCAAATCAAAATTACCGTCCTCCGTGTAGAATTTGATAGCGAAGCCACGCCCGTCTCTGAACGTATCCGGAGCCCCCAAGTTGGGAACTACTAAAGAAAATCTGACGGCAATCGGTGTTCTTTTACCGATTTTATTTAGGAATTTTGCCTTGCAGATATTTGTTATGTCGTGGGTGACCTGAAAAGTGATAAAATAATTTGTCAATTACCGAATTTTTCTAACAAACATAAATAAACAAATACCTATATACTAACCTCGAAATATCCAAAAGCACCAGCACCCTTGGCGTGCACGGTACGCTCCACAATTTTCTGACGGTTGAGATGCGTTATAGACTCCATCAAATACTCGTTGAAAATTACTCTACGATTGAGTGATACGTTGGCGTCCTTAAATTCTACGGGAGCTCCATTTGCTGTGGTCAAAATCCCTATGGGACCCTGAAAGTATACGATATAAAAATAATGAACGAGTGGAAAAAAAAGGAAAGTGATAAATACAAAAATTCCGAATTGTTATATTTGTTCGTTGGCCATTTAAGTAAGTACCTACTACAGGGCCCAGGGCCCGCCCAGGAGTGTAAGTGTAACTTTAAAGTAATGCGATTAGATTGATTTGATTGATTAGACAATAAACGCTCGTTGCCAATTCTATGGCATAGTATAGAATAAAGCTGGAGCAAAGTGGAGGAAAGCAAGTAGGAAAGCGGACCCTGGCAAAGGCCGGGATAACGCGAGGTAGAAGAAGAAGAGAGTATAGAATAAAGCTCGGTGAAGTATTTTTTTCTCTTATCGAGCTTACTGGCTCAGGGAGACTAGATCGATTTCTGTACAATAATTGTCCCACCACAAATGGGTATACATATTTATTTGCGTTAGGGGTTTTAAAATTTTCCTTACTAACTTACGATGTATTTTTTATTCGTGTTAACATTTTTGTAGGTAGGTATGTATGTATACAAAGGAAAGATATTTTCGGAAATACATCAGTGCTCATTCTTACCCCAGTCCTCTCTGCGAACAAAACCGTCTGTTGAGATGCAACGTCTTCAAAATGTACAGCATTAGCAGCGAGTACCACACCCAATAGTATCAGCCGTAAAACGAAAGAATTAGCTCCCTTGTACATTTTTAATACGGACTCTACAATATAGACATCAATGAAGATGAGGAGTCAGCAACACAATTACACTTAATCTGAAACAAAAAATATGTTTTATTAAATCCCTACTTTAAAATAAGAAAATAAATGTGAAAGTAAGTCTATCCTCTTTCAGTCTATCTGTATGTTACCTCTTTACGCACTGCTGAACTGATTGGGACGAAATTTAGTATGAAGATATACATAGTATAATCACAAAATAGATAAGTACAGAAGTCAATCACATGTATGTACTTTACTTTTCATACCTACGCTCGGCGGTCGCTCTAGGGTTGCGATTGTTGCGAACTATGACTTATGCACAAAAAACTATCGTGGTAGTGGCACTCGTATCTATCATATCGTATCTCGTATTTAGTTGTTCGATTTATTGTTGAGGATGAAACGGGAAGAATGGAAATATAAATTAATAATAACATTAATAACTCAAATAGGTATTTTAATTTTAATGTCCTTGTTATATTACAAATTTGCCACAGAAAATATCTTGCGATGATTCCGAGATTGGCGAAATACACGATTATTATATTTTTAAGTGTAATAAATTCGCATTCTCATGTACAATGTAATAAATTCGCATACGCATTCTCTCTGAAACCACTGGTAGCTTAAAAAACAACAATTCACCGTTTAATGTTGAATTTAAACAACCGTCCACTGTACAGTTATAATAACTTTTTGTTTTGTTTCTCCATTATTGCACAAAAAAGTTCACAGACGCGTGTCTCAAGCGGATAGCACTCGCGCTCGCACAGGTCCGAATTGGTCCGAGATATCGTGTCCGTGAGCAGTGTCTATGTGTGCGTTGCTCGAGCGCGCTTTGTATGTAGATTGATTTCTGTACCTATCTGTTTTGTGGTATAATTTTTATTGCGAAAATCACCCCTCTTGTGGACTCCATACTAGATTTCATCTCAATACTAATATGGACTAGTTTGAGACTAGGGCTAGGGGAAGGACATAATTATAAATTTTTTTTAAATCGTCCCTCAAAGCGATGAAAACAGGGTGGAATTTACTATTGAAATACTAATTCTAAGCAAATGAAGTTGCGAGCAGACGCTAAGTAGCAAATAATTTACATTTATATAGATACTATGCTCATGAACACAAGATTTGTAAGATAAAGAAATTTCATGTATTCCTCATTACATGAACATATTAAAACCATGTTATCAATGACGTCTAAGAAGTTTCTGAAATATTTTCTTACTTATATAAGCCGGTCAAACAAGTTTGTGTAGAAAAAGGCGCGAAATTAAAATTTTATATGGGACGATAACCCTTCGCGCCTCCATTTCTTGCCGCTCTTTTCTACTGATGTAAATTGCTTGACAGAATATTAGGTACCTATTATTTAAATGTTAAATCCTTTTCATTTTATCCTCAACCGTTCTCATCGAATGTATGACTATCGGTAACAGTATCGGACATATCGGTAAGTACAGTATTATATGTAGTTACAGTAACAGCGCTCTTTCAGATACCTAAACCCGTCCCATAACCTACTTCACTACAATACCATGGAATTTATACAGCTACAAGTTGCCTACCCTATCTACATGTGGCTGCCCTTGCCTCTCTTTCTAGAAAAAGTTTTTAGAAAGACAGACAAAGAGAAAAGTTGTAACTTGTACTTTTATTAAAACGCGGAATGCGTTGAACCTTGTTCTAATTGTAAGTCTCCTGGACGAAAATGGTCTTATTATATATGATATGCAACATTTGTATAATAATTATGGCAGTGCGAACTTGAATTGCAGTCACCAGCCAGGTCAAATAAATACAAATACCTAGATTCGAGGCTGTTCTTTCCGCACAGACTCTATTTAAAAATGGATTTTTTTTAGGGTTCCGTAGCCAAATGGTAAAAAAACGGAACCCTTATGGATTCGTCATGTCTGTCCGTCTGTCTGTCTGTCCGTGTATGTCACAGCCACTTTTTTCCTAAACTATAAAAGAACTATACTGTTGAAACTTGGTAAGTAGATGTATTCTGTGAACCGCATTAAGATTTTTACCTACACACACACATTTTACCAAAGTGGTAAAATGTGTGTGTGTCCCCTGTAACTTCTAACATAAGAGAATGATGATAAAATGGGCAGACTTCCACCGAAAATTGGTTTGAACGAGATCTAGTAACTAGTTTTTTTTAAACGTCATAAATTGTAAACCGCAATAGGGATGTTTCCTGTACTTAAAATAAATTATTTCAAACCGTGCACGAAATAAAGCACCAGATAATTATTAGTAAAACATAGATAGCAGCTATTTTTAAACACAATTTGTATTTAATAAATCAGATTGAAATATAAAAAGTAGGTGAGTTTACCGTGACGTCACTACATTCGTTTTCATATAAATTCCATATTAGAAAATCGTTTTGACAGTTCTAAAAAAGAAGCTGTTTTGACTAGTAGGAATGTAGCCTATTGTATTATGTTACTTGCTGTTACGGAACCCTTCATGGGCGAGTCCGACTCGCACTTGGCCGCTTTTTTATTAAGGAAGGCTCGATAGCATCTCGCTTTTAGGGTTTTTTGTTTTACTGACACAACAATGCCTTCGTGTCTATGAAATCAAAGTAGCAATCTTGACGATACAAACTTCTTGCTATTCAATCGTAAAAGGAGTTTTTCACGTAGTTCGTTTTTCGGGTTCAATAGCCAAACCCTTTCGTTATGTCCACTTGTCCGTCCGTCTGTCCTTATGTCACAGTCATTTATATGTATATATAAAACTAGGTACAGTCAACTGTAAAAATATGGGTGCACAAATCATCTCAAAAATATGTCCTGAGCCAGGCCATATTTAACATACATATATGTGTGTATGTGTATGTTAAATATGTGTATGTAATAAGCTCTTATGTCAGCGAATTCACAACTATGGGACATATTTTTGAATAAGTTGGCTACACCCATATTTTTACAGTTGACTGTACAAACAGCAACACCCCTAAGGATTATTTGTGACGTCCCACGGGTAAAGGTACCTTATGGCGGTTGGCGCTTACGCTATTATTAACGCCGCTCCAATATCATTGCAGCGCTATGCGACGTAAGCGCCAGTCGCCAAAAGGTACCTTTTTTCGTGGAACGTCACTTTTTATCCTTTCGAAAGTCTGTTTTGTATTCGTTTGCCACGCTGCGTGTAACGGAACGGAACTTCATTTCGTATCGAAACTGTACGTAGATATGTAAATATATTATGTAAAATTAATACAAATATATTAAAAACGCGCTTTACACTATAATTTTAAATATTTTTTATAAATATTAGTTTGTAATGAATAAAAATATAAATATTTTTTTATAAACTGTCGTTTGGCGGTCGAGAAAGTATTATATTCTTTGGTCGAGAATCAGAACGCCAGAACGCATCTTACAATGTGTCAAAATAAAAAAAAATGAAGAGCGTCAAATCGTCAATAAATATTCCACGTTATATCTAAATAATTTCTAATTCAGCTTACAGAACAGTTAAAAATGCTAAATCCACCAGTGTAGTGTGTTAGTTTTACATTGACTCTATAAGTTTTAATAGCGCGTGTGCCCAGTGAGATATAACCAAAAATGACAAGGTCGCCGAAGGATGATCCGCGATACAATGACATGCAGCACAACGCTTGGAATTACCGTGCAGAAACAGCTGAAAGCTGTGCACCTGGAATGTTAAATGAAAGAAAACCAGTGCCGCTTTCATCCAACACGCCTACAATGAATGATAACAGTATGTACGCTAACGGCGATTTCACGAACGATGTTTATATGAACAAGCATCCTTACAACGTGCAGGCGGGTGAAACCGGGGCCAGCCAAGATGAAAACATGTTGCTTAACAACATGCCCAATGCAGCTCGCGCTAACAATCAGAATTATGGAACCGCCATGCTTAAATTAGCCAATGGGCAAGTAGTTAGGTTCTTTTATGACGAAAATACTCAACAACTATACTTCCCCATGTCCGGCCAGTACGAGTTATTCAACCACAATCAGGGCCTGCGTGAAATGCCTCTGCAGGCTCCTCAGCAGCCCCCAATGTTTACTCCAAACCAGGAGTACTCCATCAACAATAACAATGTTCAGATGCAAGCACCAACCACTACCGCCCACAATAATTACATACAAGAAAACCTCAACAATCAAACCTCTGCCATGCCTACCTCCAACTTCTTGAAGGAGGTTTTAGGAAACTGGGAGCCTAATTCCTCTGGTACTTATTCTCCTTTTGGACAAAATTACCCGCTGACCCATCCTGATGTGCCACCTAATGTTCTTCCAAAAAAGCCAATGGAATCTCCAATAAGTCAAATAAAGCCTGAGAATTCTCCAAAAAGAAATGAAAACAGTCCTTTAGCAGACACAAGTAACAAAAAACGCATTGTGGCCGAGGTGAAACCAATGCGTCCAACATATTCTGATGTGTTAGCTAAAAACAAGAATAATACCCAACCAGATGCTACTAAGGTTAAACCCCAAAATAATATAGAAATTAAGACTTCCAGCAACAAGAACAGCTCCAAGCCTGATAAACCGTCAAACCCGAAACATACTGATGAGAGTAAGCAAAAAGAGAAAAAACAGCAAGCAAACACTATATCTTCCGGCAGTGAGTCCGGAGATATAAATAATGAAGACATTGAAAAGCGTCAAAAACCCAGTAAAAAATCCAAGAATAAGCGTAATAATATATCTCGTAAATGGTCCTCTCTTGATGATATCACTAATGAAGAAGATATCAGCTACACTGAAGGCAGTGAAAGTCAATTTGTTTTCATTCAAAACCAAGAAAAACCGAAGAAAGACAGAAAAGTTAACGATAGGGCTAAAAATTCTGACAAGAATGCCACAGCAGAGGGTGATTTCCAAGCTGATGAAGAAGAACAGTCTCAGTTTGTCTTTCAAGATAACCAGACTGACAGTGCCAAGACTCGGAAGAAAAAAGAAGCTCGGATTAACCACAAAATGGCAAAGCCGGTACAGGATAAAAAGAAAACCACCCAGACTAAGTTTAAGAGGAACAAGCCTGGGTATTTAGGCCTGGCTCAGAACTACCTGGAGCATTGGGGAGAGGCCACCTGGAAGGCGATTGTATGGTTCTTCTACCTGCTGTCAGATATATGCAGAATGAGTGCTCACTTGTTGTTTGATCTGTAAGTATTCATTTATTTGACTTGTTATGTGTAAAGTTCTGTTCTGAGCCGTCATATAGCGGCTATCTCCATACAAAATAATACAGCTAAATATGGATGTACTAGTGTTTTCCATGGAGACGACTGCTATATGACGGGACCGCTATCCTAGGAAACCAGAGCTTAACAGTAATGTGCAAGTTTCATATAATTTTCTTCAGGGAATCCAAATGCTATTGCATATCCTCTAGCCGTCCAGACATCAAAACAAAGTTAAATGCAATTTTCATTTGTCAAAATAAAGGAACAAAATAGAATAAAATGTGTGACCTTTTTATAGGCATCCGGACAGCTATAGGATTAAGTATATTAGCTATTCATATCATAGGTAATGTTTAGCCGATAGTCACATTAAACCAATAGCAGGCGTGTCTCACTCCGCGATTTCGTCGCTTTGCTACAGGTAGCTAAAAGGACATCCGCTCAACCCCAATTTTGGGGTTTGCCATAAGCCGCGCGTGGCGCTGTCGCCACCTAGCGGCCATATCTGTCCTGATCGTAACAGACGCGTTTTGTTAGAGAGTGAGTCTTCTGTACCTAGTACTATTATTTATTCTGTGCCAATAGGTATGATAGGTTCGTTAGGTTGCTTCAGACTTCAGATGCCCGAAGAAAGAAGAATCTTACGATTGGCTACCGACATATACCTTATACTGAGTAAACAGTTCTTACACAAACTTACGGAAACTGAAATTATGCAACTACTATTATTAGGTTTAGATTTTACTACTAGATTATGTTTCTTCACTCTTTGCATTCCTCAAGCAATAGCCATTATAAGAATATAAAAATTGATTTACATGCAACTTTGTTAGTATAGGGTAGATACATAGATAGAATACTCTTTATGGCACACCTCAGTAAAATATACAGCTTGAAAACCAGGCAAAGGGCGAGTCAGACTCGCGCACGAAGGGTTCCATACTATTACGCAAAAAACGACAAAAAAATCACGTTTGTTGTATGGAAGCCCCACTTAAATATTTATTTTATTTTGTTTTTAGTATTTGTTGTTATAGCGGCAACAGAAATCTGTGAAAATTTCAACTGTTTGGCTATCACGGTTCTCGAGTTACAGCGTGGTGACAGACAGACGGACAGCGGAGTCTTTGTAATAGGGTCCCGTTTTTACCCTTTGGGTAATGGAACCCTAGTCGACCTTTGGGTAGCGGAAACAAAACAAATAATCAAAAAGAGTAGGTATTGCAAAAAAACGTTTTGAAGCCTACTTATATAATCTCCCTTATTATATAATCTTTGATCTGGACTGTATCTTTTGAACCGTAATAAATAGCGAGATCATTGCTTAGGGCCCTGGGAGTCAGACCGTGACGGATTAGCTATAAAAAATGTAAAAAAAAAAATATTTTTAGGGCGTCCGCTAACTACGCGGTTGCACGGAGCGGGTTAACGTAAAATAATATGAGGAACAGTAAAGCTCTGGTTTCTAAAGGATAGCGGTGCTGTCATACAGCGGCCGTCTCCATAGAAAATACTATGACATCCATATTTAGCCGTATTATTTTGTATGGAGACGGCCGCTATATGGAGGCACCGCTATCCTAGGAGAAACCGAGCTTTACTGGCTCAGCAACGGATTTTATGTACAATCGCCATCAAATATATCAGAGCGGCCAAGGTGCTCACAAATATCTGAACACGCCTCTATTGTCCAGGCGTTAGAGTGCGTGCTCAGATATTGTGAACACCTTGGCCGCTCCGATATATCTGATGGCGACTGTACAATCGCGTGTGTTCTCCCGCTCCGTGCACCCGCGCCAGCTAGCGGACGCCCATATACAGTGAACGTCAAAGATATGTTTTCATTTTTCGCCTTATAACAAGAGAGTAAGGTGCAAAAGTGTAAACATATCTTTGAAGTCGACTGTACAAATGAACATAAACATTAACATAGCATTAGAAAGAACTTCAAAGAAGGTAAGCGATCTTGACATGTCTTTTAATTGAAAAACGCTTTTTAAAAACAATAACTATTACTTATGAAAGCAGAAGAATATAAATGATCGTATTAGGTTCATAATTGTTACATATTTGCCATTACTTATTTTTAAAATGTGTTTTTCAATTAAAAGCCACATCAAGATTGTTTACCTTATTTCTAATGCTAAAAAACCGGGCAAATGCGAGTCGGACTCGCGCACGAAGGGTTCCGTACCATAATGCAAAAAAAAAAACAAAAAAAGCAAAAAGAAAACGGTCACCCATCCAAGTACTGACCCCTCCCGACGTTGCTTAACTTTGGTCAAAAATCACGTTTGTTGTATGGGAGCCCCATTTAAATCTTTATTTTATTCTGTTTTTAGTATTTGTTGTTATAGCGGCAACAGAAATACATCATCTGTGAAAATTTCAACTGTCTAGCTATCACGGTTCGTGAGATACAGCCTGGTGACAGACGGACGGACGGACGGACGGACGGACGGACAGCGAAGTCTTAGTAATAGGGTCCCGTTTTACCCTTTGGGTACGGAACCCTAAAAAACGAACTATAGGTACATGTAGTTATTGACCCCTGATAGTAATTGTCCACTCAACAATGCAGAAACAAGTATTTTGTCATTAGCTTGTACCATCTGTAGGTACAGTCAGGATCAAAATAATACTTAATACACAACATAACTTTCTGTTGTTTACCTTTCGCAGTTGTACCTCGATGTTCACGCAAACCTACGTGAGTTCCCAAGCGGTGTGGCGGAGCAGCAAAGAGTGGCTTTACAAGATCGGTGGCAACAAGTACCTGGTATACATTGATAGAAAATTCGGACACACCAGATTCGGCTTTTGGAGGAAAATTAAATGGTTTAAGAAAGGTAATTGGCACCCTATCCTTACAACTTAAAAGATCGGGGGAATTTTCGTTTTTTAGTACAAACGCATGTTTTTCGTATATCTGGTGTAGTTTTTCTGCGTTAGATTTTACATAAGTACCTATTTATTTTGATATTTGGTAACATAAATGGATACTCTTACAATGAAACCTGGTTAATTGGGAGCTGCATAAAGGGGGGAAACCTCTATAATCGGAAAATTACGATCCGCATACAAAAATGTGAGAATTTTCCGAAAATTTTCAATGTCGAAATTTTGCAATAATATTAGAAACATTCCGACGACACGTCAGTATGTATAGAAAAAAATTGTCATTAAAGGCTTCGTCACACAGGCGCGTTTTCCGGGCGCGGCGTGAGTAGCGCTTTTACATATAAAACGCTCACGCCTCGATCGAAAAACTCGCCTGTGTGACGGAACCTTCACACATGTCAATCCACAATAACAATGCATTTCTGATTACTATCTTACATACCTCTCAATATTCACACGCACCAATTTTTTGCAGACGTCGAGGTTGATAGCGACTCGAGCAAGCTCAACTCGAATATACCACTGCCGGCGACGGGCGAGGAGGCAATGAAACGGCTGTTGGCCTGCAAGGGGAAAGATCCGTACAGGTGAGCCTTGCGATTTGGTAATGCGTTGCTACACTATCTCAATGGTTTGTTCACGGGAAATTATATACCTCTACTAGAATGTATATCGGATAAAGCAAGCTGATCATATTATGTGGACTGTACTATCGGTATACATTAGTAGCATGTAGTTATAATAACAGTTTATTGATACTAGAGTAATTTGAGTACCAAAATAATTTCTAGAAACTCATTATAGACAGCTAAGACAGCCATCATCACTAACACTACACCTTATAAAACAAAGTCCCCGCCGCATTTGTGTGTTTTTGTTTGTTCACGATAAACTCAAAAACGACTTAACGGATTTTCATGCGGTTTTCAACTATCAATAGAGTGATTCTTGAGGAAGGTTTAGGTGTATAATTTGTTAACCCGTGCGAAGCCGGGGCGGGTCGCTATTATTATTATATGAAGACTATTATTATATGATGTCATTATACATTGTGTTGTGTTGTTGGTTCTTCTTCATCGTCACCTTTTTTGTATGAACAGGTGATATGTCTTATGTATTATTTTATTGACATCAGCAATAAATATAGTTTTATTTGTTGACACTAGTTCAGATGCATTACACTGAAAAAAATACCTCATACGATAAACAGAATCCTGTTAGCGTCTGACTATGCAATTATAGTGATATTTACGAAGCATATTTGTACAGCCGTAGGCGCTAGGCCGGAAAACGCTAGGTTGAAGAAGATACACCAACATAGGTGCATATTGATAGCTATTTGTTTTACAAGGGGGCAAAATTGTTGTTTAACCGCTCGTGCTAATAGTGATACCCGAGCAAGCGAAAGATTCCAAGCGAGTGGTTCGAAAAATGAAATCTTGAGCGTTGCGAGGGCTTCAAAGCCCAAGGGTTAAACAAAATTTGCCCCCGAGTGAAACACAAAATTTTTCACTACACCAACCTGAAGCAAATATTAAGGTGGTTCGATTTTCATACAAAATTCAATCAAAGCTCATTAAGTAACTACACACTCTTAGTACATAAATATTTCCGCATTTATCTTCTTTCGGATATTCGTTTGCGCGAAATTAACAGGAAAACAATGTTTCATACAGAAATCATGCAAAAATCATAGTTAACTTTTCATCAATTTTACGTATGTGTGTGTCACAAATGTCGTGTACAGATACATTTGCGACGTTGCCATACCAATTCCGACGTTGCCGGGCTGACCACGGCTCGAATTTGGAATGCCGTCATGTTTAGTGCAATTTTGTTGACACTGATATTTGACCTAAGCGAGAATAAGTACCCGAAGTTCGTCAGCTTAGCTAAGAACTATTATGGCGTGTTATGCAAACAGTCGCTTTTTTGCTTACAAACGGAAGATTCCCGGTTCGATCCCCAGTCATTGTATGCTGGAACATAACTTTTTGTATTTTTGTTACATGTAAATTTCGTATTGTTTTTTTATTTTTATTTAATTTTTCTTATTATCATAAATCGATTGATTAAGTATGGGCTACACGTATTCGTTTATTTTTGACAAAGAAAATTAGAAATTATACTCTACCTAATCTCTCTTATTTTTACAATCAGGACATCCTCACTGCAATAAAAAAGAAATGTATAAAATTTCCTGTGGTTAAAAATAATGGATTTTGTCTATGAATGAAAAATAAAATTATTACTATAGTTTGTTTTTTTTAGCATTAGAAATAAGGTAAACAATCTTGACGTGTCTTTTAATTGAAAAACACATTTTAAAAATAAGTTACGGCAAATAGGTAACAATTATAAATCAAATACGATCATTTATATTCTTCTGCTTTCATAAGTAATAGTTTTTGATTTTTAAAAAGCGTTTAAATCTGTGTGCCTAGCCATGATGCCAGTCGTTCGCTCCGTAGCGAACGTTAGGGTAATACCTCTCTCTATCACTCTGCCATATTAATGCGACAGACACGGCTGCGCTTCAGTCGCTACGGAGCGTAAACCATTGGCATCTTGGCTAGGCACCCTGGTCATCTGGAAAGCGAAACACATACGGAACGCGTTTCTATTACCCAATACAGTGGCCAGCTGCAGATTCGGTTTTAAAGTTAACTATACCTAAACCTGGGTGCCTGGCCACGATGCAGGCTAGTAGAGTTCTCTTTCACCTTCAGCAGAACCGGGAGATCCAAACCTACCTACTTTTCATCTAATAATCTCAAGAATCAGTGCATGATTCAAACTTATCGGTCGCCGTGGTAAGACCTAGGATTTACCATATCGGTGTTGGTAAAAGCCCGAAGTAAACTAGTAAGATTTAACATTTCGGGCTTTTACCGATCGGCATCGGTAAAACCTAGGTTTTACCGGTAAATCCTAGGTTTTGCCGTACTTCGGGCTTTTACAGTAACATATATATGTATAATAATTGCTCGTTTAAAGGTAAGATAACACAAAGGAGAAACAAAAAGAAATTACACCTACTCGCACCAGTCTTGAACCCCAATCCTCTTGCACGTATTTCCACGAACATACCGTTACGCTATTGCAACATACTTACGTTGTGTGAAATTGTCTACTACAAGGATCACGGAAACACTGTTTGCATGTGTGAGTAATAGTAGGAAAAAGCATGACAGCAACACTCCGTCGAATTAAAAAGGTGGTTTTTGCACAATGAAGTATTCAATGTTTATTTTAATAGTTCAATATTTATTTAAAGAGTGCGCGAAACATACTTTTAAGTATACAAATACCATGACCATTTCACAAAAAAATAAAACCTGAAATTTTGCAAAAGTGGTGCCATCTAGCGAGAGTTAAGTTTTGAGTAACCTAGGCGAACCACCTTAAATGTAAAATATCAAACAAAATCAAATCCAAATGAATGTTATTAAATATATATCATCCAAAATCATCATTTAAAAGTCAATTCTACCAGCAAACATAAGAAAGAAACTCAAAATTTGCATTTGATTACTTTGCCTTTATTCACATGTGAGGTGTTTGAAGTGCAATAAACCTTTCCGAGCTGCTGTGGTGAAAAAATATTTAGTCTTATGCAGCTGCAATAATATAAATAAACTGTGTCGTAGTTGTTTACGCACACCTCGAAACATGAGCTGTTATTTATCTAGTATCATTTTATTTTATTTATCAAGAATTACCTCCTATGCTATTTTTCCCATCGTCATCATCCTAGCATCCCGCATCATTCCGGCATTTTGCCACGACTCATTGGGGAGCAAGTGCTTGGCATTCTAAAATCTCACGAATTGACATATAGGCACTAGTAGTACTAGTACTCAAAGGCGATTAACATTTTTGGCATATCAAATATCCTTTGGGTTGTGACCAGCCAAACTCGTTACCTACCGTAAAACGGGGTGAGTAGGTTTCGCGGGGAGAGGTGGGTTATGAATGGGGAGAGAAGGTTTGAGAGGGGGGTGAGAAGGGATTTCAAGGCTACTGCTACAAAAATAATGTATTCCAATTTAAAATAAAAAGAAATCGATCCAACAATCTTCCAACATCACCTTTGCATGAAAACCCCTCTCACCCCAAATACGAGGCATTACGGGGCGAGGTGGGTTTTCCTCTTTATCGTCAGTTATGAAATGGAACTACCCAAAATAAAATAAAAACTGAAATACAAACGTCCGGAACACTTATTATATACACCATTCAGTTTTCATATGTAAAAATAAAATGTTATCGAGGTTTGAATTTCAGTTTTGACCCTACTCATCCCATTTTACGGTACTCATATGAGCAGGTGACTTTAGTATTATTGTTTTTGTATTGACATCAGCAACAGGCTTGGTGATACTTGTACAGGTGCATTAGTTTTATTATTAAACATTTAAATACCAGTTTTCAGTATCTTTATGTGTCAAACGGGTTGATCGACCGGCATATCGATGCACATAATATGTTGATAATACCTTTAGTACCTACTATTGACGCAAGTTGAAGTCAAATATTGTTTGTTACAGTGTATTAAAATGCAAAAGTGTATAATTACATTATCTTTGACGTAACCAATGTACATTATCATTATCAATGTACATAGTATCTATAGCTGTAGTTAGTGAAGTTGGATCCTTTTAGCCGTACCCAAACGTTAAAAACGGGACCCTATTACTAAGACTCCGCCGTCCGTCCGTCTGTCTGTCTGTCACCAGGCTTGTATCTCATGAACCGTAATAGCTAGGCAGTTGAAATTTTCACAGATGATGTATATTCTGTTGCTGCTATAACAACAAATATATACATACTAAAAATAAAATAAACCTTTTTAACCTTGCTGTTTTTTTTTTTCAGCATATTGGGCGTGAGCGTAACATGCACGGACGAGGAGATCAAGCGGTACTACCGGCGGCAGGCGTTCCTCGTGCACCCGGACAAGAACCAGCAGCCGGGCGCCGAGGAGGCCTTCAAGATACTCCAGCACGCGTTCGACCTTATAGGAGAACCGGTCAGTATATAACATTATCATTGATCATCATATCGTAACATGCACGGACGAGGAGATCAAGCGGTACTACCGGCGGCAGGCGTTCCTCGTGCACCCGGACAAGAACCAGCAGCCGGGCGCCGAGGAGGCCTTCAAGATACTCCAGCACGCGTTCGACCTTATAGGAGAACTGGTCAGTATATAACATTATCATTGATCATCATATCGTAACATGCACGGACGAGGAGATCAAGCGGTACTACCGGCGGCAGGCGTTCCTCGTGCACCCGGACAAGAACCAGCAGCCGGGCGCCGAAGAGGCCTTCAAGATACTCCAGCACGCGTTCGACCTTATAGGAGAACCGGTCAGTATATAACATTATCATTGATCATCATATCGTAACATGTACGGACGAGGAGATCAAGCGGTACTACCGGCGGCAGGCGTTCCTCGTGCACCCGGACAAGAACCAGCAGCCGGGCGCCGAGGAGGCCTTCAAGATACTCCAGCACGCGTTCGACCTTATAGGAGAACCGGTCAGTATCATTCATCATCATCATATCCTGCTGAGGGTGTTCCAGCTGCGATTGCGCCATTACGTTCACTTTACTGCCCTCCTAAGCCGAATAGTGCTATCTCAATAACAAATTTTGTCTTGTCTTTGGCGGTGAAAAGGTTAAAGAGTTGAGGGTTGTTGTTGTTGTAATAAGGGCGTGGTGCCTCTGTGATGTATATTAAAGTGATCGTGTTGTTACAGGAACGGCGAGAAGCGTACGAAAGACGAGCGCTAGAATCGCGCCACGTGGAAGCGGCGTGGAGCGAGCTCAGTCAGTTATTAGCGCAGTTGCAGGACAAGATGGAGTTTGCACACAACACTATCAGGTAAGAATGTGTCTGCACACAACACTATCAGGTAAGAATGTGTCTGCACACAACAACATCAGGTAAAAATGTCTGTGCACACAACATCAGGTAAGATTGGGTTTGCACACAACACCATTTGTTAACGTGTGCGAGAGGCGCTAGAGTAGCCACGTGGAGACGTGGAGCGAGTTCAGTCAGCGCGCAGGCGCCGCAGGACAAGACATCCTTAGTGTGCTAAACGTTCAAGTTGATAATCAAGTGTGGGTAGGTTCAAAAATTTGTGCAGCTAGAAGATGCTGATTGCTGATACAACATTAGCCAGTCTTTCTCTGAGACCACGAAAACACTGCCGTCCTCGAAACGTTGGAGGTAATTATAAAGTTTAAGTGTACGCGATTTAGTCGCGAAGCATAAAACAATACAAAAGCATTTTTAACCAAGCTGAATCGGAGACTTTCGCTTCGCTTGGTCCAATGAATGGAGGAGCATCCTATGAAATTGTCTACCGTTTGTCCCGTACAAACGCAAATTTTCTGAAGATTTGCAGGTATAAGTTTCCTTTTCTATGACAAACGGTCAAAAATACGCACAGATAAAATAATCGCCTGCCTTAAATGCCGAAACAAAGTCGCAACACAGGAAATAAAATGCGTTTGTACGGGATAGCCCGTGGAATGCTCCGAATGCGTGTTCGAGTGAATGTTTGTCGTCAGATGCACCAACTGCGGGCGGCGGCACAAGCGAGTGCTGACGGAGCGGCCGTGCTACGCGGCGCGCTACTGCGTGCAGTGCAAGATACGCCACTCCGCTAAAGAGGTAAGCTACTACCTACCAACATCGAAAAAGTTAGAAGCGAAAAATGAAACCCATAAAAAAACAAACGAAAGGCGGTGAACGCATATATTTAGTATGGAAACCGCCTTTAGCAACATTACCGTTCAAATTCTTGGGCCAAATTAGCACACATACAAAATTACGCCAACATTTAAATAAGACGACGCGTTTACAGAGCCTGTAATCAAAGCTGGTAAACAAAATAATAGTCATCTTTTTTACACTAATGGTACATAGCTAAGTGTAGATGAAATGCATATAATGTCAATAACTACCAATCAGCGACATTAATCCGCTAATAACCTTCTTGCTGTACGTACTGGCCGCTGAGAGTTTGCGGTTCATATTTGATTAGAATATGACTTGGACAGGGATAGGTTTATGCCATACATTGAAGAACCAGTCAAATAATACACGTATAATAATTTAATGCAGATTAAAAGATAACTAGTTAAAATGTTGTTGTGAAATGACAGACTAACTCAACATAAGTAAATAGATCATTGTTGTATAAATGTATTCCGCTATAGAGTCTGGCTAGCCAAAAATTGTTGACAGATATTTCGTTGTTGTATCACCAATTGTCTATGATTTAAAAAAAAGCTAAAAGTGAGTTGTCAATTTATGTCATTCATTCAAATTGTTTGCGGTTTATAAGGGGTTTATTGTTAATAATATTAATAATTTCCATACTGAGTGATGTTCGCAAACTATTATTTAAGCTCGTAAATAATTACGACAATGTGCGAAGTCGACGTGTAGCGTTGTATAACGAAAAACTGCAATGTTTACAACTCCTAACCAAATGTAAACAAATTAGGAGGTTGGTGCTCTATAAATATTTTGATACTTTAAGTACTAGTTCTAACATTTGCCTATTACTTTGATTAAGTACGTGAATTTATTAATGCCTGAATCTCATAAATAGGACAAGTGTATAAAAAAACGGATAAACTAAAAGTTCTGAAAAATATCTATAAAATCTAAATATTGGAACGTAAACATATGTGTTTGTTGTTGACTGTACTTTAAATAGTGGTAGAAATTATGTAAGCTGACTTTGAGTGCACGTAAACTTTTATTTAGCTTATTTCCATAGGTACCTTACTTGTGCACAGAATACCAAAAATATTATCTAGTATCAAAACTATAATTCCTACTAAGCAAAGTGTGACCAGCCCAAGATTTTTTGAATTTCCCGCCAATAATTTAGGTAAAATTTCAGTAGCCAGACTCTAATAAGTATTTTGTATATTTTATTATCAATTTGTATGGCAGTGCGAAGTCACATTCAGGTATAGTCTGTCCGTTTTTCTAAGATCAAGTACGCCATTGTAAATGTATGGTAAACTTGATCTTGGAATTCGGACTGGCTATACAGCCTGCAAAATTTACATGGGTACACGAATCGGGTCAAAAATATTTGAAAAGGCGGAGTCACAATAAATCTCCACTTTCAGTTCCAATGAAAATATTTTATATGTATATAGCCGGTCAAGCAAGTTTGTCAGTAGAAAAAGGTGCAAAATTAAAATTTTGTATGGGAACACACCCGTTCGCGCGCTTACATTTTCTAAATTTGCCGCTCTTTTCTACTGACGGAAATGGCTTGAGAGAGAACCTACATATATGTGACGGTAGAGGGTGGATTCGAATGACCAACATTTTCAGATAATGTGTGTATTTGTTAAATTAATTCAGTGGAAGTGTATCTACATATAGAAGACCGGGTATGATTATCTCACGAGTTATATCTCATGAATAGAACATATTCTAGATATCTTTCCAGGCGTCCACTTAATTTCATGTCTCTCTAATTGGACAGCTTTTTTCCATAGTACTCTGCGAATAGCATCTTGTGGGTATCTGAATGGAAAGTAATGTAAAATGATAATATCAAATTTGATTATTAATTTGAAATAATTAGGTAGTTTTTTTACAGCTCCATGAAATAAAAAAGGAAAATACAAATCTGTAAGAAAGAATTCATTACTACATTTATAATTATATAGAAAATACCTAAACCAAGCACAAGTTAATAAAATAGTCTACTTCATTTGGCATAACACCATCCCTAATATCCTCGCAATTTAAAAAGTCGTATGTTGTTATGAAAGTCGTATGCAGTTATTACGTTTTAGATTAGCACGGTAGTATTGAAAACAAATCGTCATGTTTATTCCAAATTTTACTGAAGTTATCTGTTTACTACAAGTGAAAAGTGATTCCACTATCCTTGGTATGAACTAAAATAACTTCTGCACCACTTCACGACACATGAAGACACTTTTAATTCCAAAAAAACGTTGTTTTTATAAATCAATTTAGCCATCCGTCACTGACTGTCATCTCGGACCAACTAAAGTTGCGAATCGAATAGTTTGTAAGCACCGCCTACAATCGAATAGTTTACGTTGGGTCATAACTGAGCGGACAGAATACTTCCATGTATATCAGTTCGCTGACGAAAGGGTATATGGGTAGAGGTATAATCAACCTTTTTGAATTGCGATAAGGTTTACAATCGCGCGTTATATAACATGCGTAGCGTTCAATTGATAAATATGAATCAGTTACCTTCCCTATTGACTTGTGTACTCTGCGCAGGGCGACATCTGGGCGGAGTCGAGCATGATGGGTCTGCTCGTCATGTACTACGCGTGTATGGACGGCGCTGTCTACCAGATCACGCAGTGGGCCAGTTGCCAGGTATAAACCGTTTATTCATCCCATCCATAGGGTGGTATCCCATCTCCAATGTCATTGCGTCTCACTCTCTCATTAAGCAAAATGTGAGACAAAATACACGTTGGACAAAGAGATTGGATAGGTGAAATACCACCCATAGCTATTAGCTACACTTACGAGTACCTTAGCGTGATCCGGCTGCAGAATTTACTCCCCAGCCGGACCCCTTTTAAAACATGAATCTAGGATATAACTGGATCTGCCATGAGGGGTGGGGGAAATGACCGAACGGGATAGTCTTATGTATCTTTCAGTAGGAGAAGCAGCGAAAGCGTTGTTTGTCCTTGTCACAGTCCTAACATATTTTTTATTCCCCATCGTAAATTTAGTATGGATTATAGTGGGTAACAAATAGATTCGACCTATCATAGTGTCGCATTGCGTATGTTTTGTCCGTCAAGGAGGTACGCGTATACCACTTCTATAGGATCCTGCCTTCTATGTTTTAAACATATATCTGCCAAACTACGGAGGTACGTTAGATTTCCGACGTGGTACATGAGGTACATTAAGGGTTCATTTCACCATTGTAAACTGGGCGCAATCGGGCGAGGTCCGGCTGTGGAAAATCACGCCCCTTTTGTATCTAATATTTCATTTCACTATGGTCCTTTTGTTGCAGAAAAAGAACTTAAAGCAGTTAAGGCCCGACTGCCACGTGGTGCAGTACCGCATCGTGCTGGGGAACAAGGCCGCCGCCGCCTCCGATCTCAACCAAAGGCCTTCCACTGGGTAAGTGCTATGACTATGAAAAATACAACGGGTTGCACTCCGGGAGTGCCGACAGAAGTGAAAACTCAATGACTAGTCCAAAATGTCTGCAGCACTATGTATAATTGACCCATCCTCCTTTCTATTGAAAAACTTTAGTTCCGAAATTGCTGGCCAGTGAGCTTAAATTTGTAGCGTTAATTGTTTAAAATTCGAATAGAAATTGTAAAGTTATTGAGCTTTATTGCTTAATATAAAAGTGCACTTTTAAATAATTTATCTGATTATGATACGTTATGACTAAAGTTCTTTGGTGAATAACATTGTCCGTGTTACATGACGTCAGCGTTACGTTACGCGTTACGCTGAACCGAGTTTATCATTTTTTCACCACCTCAAAAAGTGCTCAGCGCCGCTA
Source organism: Cydia fagiglandana (assembly GCF_963556715.1). Lineage (NCBI taxonomy): Eukaryota > Metazoa > Arthropoda > Insecta > Lepidoptera > Tortricidae > Cydia > Cydia fagiglandana. The sequence continues at coordinate 10,069,961 of NC_085938.1, forward strand.
AAGAAGTTTCCACTTCGATAATCATCAGCCTGTATATGTCCCACTGCTGAGCACAGACCTCCCCTAACGAGATGGTTTTGGGCTATAGTTTCCTTGCTGGTCCAATAGAAAAGAATAGAACGCATTTATTTACGTCATATCGTGGCTGGTTACATAAGACAGGTTATAAAAAGAACAGACGTAAAAAGAACCCCCATCCAATGAAGAATTTGCATATCCCGTTGTTTTCTGATAATCCATAGGGTCGGTCATAAATCCCTACGCGTTACCTATACACCCACCGATGAAGATTTTACTACATAAGTTTCCCCTAGATCCGTATGTCATGTAATGATCTTGTTTTCATTATATGCCTTTACTGTTTTAACTTTCTATTTGATAATTATCCTTATCGTTTGTTTCCAGTCATGATCCTAACCTGGAAGAGTTTCTAAACAATCTATACAGCAAGTCAGGAGTATCTCCGAACACTAGCGCTAAGCAGCCCACGCCAGAAACTTCCGACGCCAAGAAGAAACGCAATAAAAAACCCAAAGCTTAAACGAGGCTTTCTTAACTAAACCGTGCCCCATAAAGAACCTTAAAAACAATCCTCCCAACTGTCAAAACGACTGACGCGCTTTATTTCAAAAGTAGAAAGAACAACTTTTTAAAACAGCGTTTTATTTCGTGCCAGTCGCTTCGACAAAATGAAAAATAACTGTGAAACAATGCCTTTCATAAAATAAATATTGAATTTTTTAAACAAAATATAAAACTTGCTTAGTTTTGAAATAATGTGACACTTGAAGGATATAATTAATAAGCATTAGAGATTGTTGTGTAATTAAATGTCGCTAAAGTACCTACTTAGGATAGACGCGTAAGGTCAGCCACACACGATACTCAATTCCTAGAGATTCACCTGATATTAACGCGTATCGTGTGTAGCTAGCCTTACTTAAATTTAATCACTAAACTCTTGAGTTAATCTAATAACTGTATTTTTCAAAACCATGTGTTAATATCTGAAAGGGATTGCTGTTCTATTCGAAATATTTTTAATCATGTATCGTTTTACTATTCGGTTATCAATCAAAATAGTTATTTACGATACATGTGCGAAAAATAGGAAATTCGCAACGAGTGGCGAATTTTAAAACACGACCGAAGGGGGCGTTTTAAATCGACACAAGTTGCGAATTACCTATTCGCATGTGTGTCGTACAACGTTTTACACTACATATGGCCCTTTAATTTTTCAACGTAGTTACGTAATGTGCTTATTATAGCACAGGGTGTCGTAATTGAGCACCAGATGTACTGTAAACATTATATGAAGGGATCAGTGCTGAAAGTTTTTTCTTTTATCTTAAACTTTAAAGTCAAATGTTACTATGTAGCACAGAGATTTTGTGCGCTTGATGTATCAAATCAGTTTTGTCCAGTGATCTAAATGTAATCAGTCAGTTCATTAAATAATAGTTATGCTCTCAATTAAAGTTACTGAATAGTACAATTTTTGCATTCATAATTTTAATGATTATTTTAACAATTTAATATTCACGTATGTGTTACATATTTTTTATTAGACACGAAATATAACAAAGTTTTTGACAATGTAAATAGTCCCATGTCAACAGTGGTAGGAATATTCCAATTTTGACTGATGTAAGTACAGATATAACACCGCGCTCCCCATATACAATAGAACTGGTGGGTCTAGCGTTTATTGCCGAGGTTAAACCATCATCTTGAACTAATTGGCCTTTTTATTATAGTTATAGTGCATTCACACCGGGAGAACAATTGTTGACCAATGAGAAAGCAGCTATGTTTTAGACATTGATATCTAGGGACTGGCTTTACGGGCAATAATAATGAGGCATGACAGGGGCCAGTACAGCGGTGTGAAACCGCTACAACGCGATTGGTTGATGGGTTCGCATCTCGAGCGCGATTGGTTGACGAGATCGCATCACACGCGCTATTGGTCGCAACTAGTTGCGTTAGACTGCACGATTGGCTGGAATTTGTGAGTAACACCGTAGAACTAGTACCATTTTAGTGCCCCGTTAGCTTGTCCTTAGATATTATACGACAATGGTTTTAGACCGAGAGACCAAATTCTAAAGCTCGTTTTAACAAATAACTTCCTAACGCTCAAAGACCCAAAGGTGCCAGTCTATCTTATTACATTTTACCCAGAAAATTTTACTAAACAGAACGCGACACGAATAACAGCCGGTTGCACAAAACCGTCTGTTTAAAACGTTCGCTAAATTTTATGGCAAGTTCACTGCCGAGTGAAATTTATCATTCTGCTAAATGTGGTTGATGCAACTGGCCCTAATTCAAATTGCAATATCTAATTGTGTTCAGCGATGAAAGTTAGGTTAGATACAGCATCTAGACTGCTATAATATTGGTTTGAGACCGTTAGCCCGGTATGTAGGCACGTTATATTGAGATTTCTTTAGACCGGCGAAACACCGCTAGTTTGCAATCTGCGCGATGAGATTAGACGGTGAAACTCATGGGGATCGGTTATTCTAGTCTCAGGAGTTCTGTGCAATGGAATTTGACTCATATTATGAACGAACTAAGGTTCAAGTTTGACACCGAATATTCAAACTGCTGAGACTAGGAGGCTAAAAAAACGTCAATGTTTACACTGCCTTCAGAGATTACTACTGTTACGTTAGGCTAGTTCGCTGTCCTAGGTTCACTGTGCGTAGACTTCGCGCTTCATGTGTCAATAAAGATGTGAAAACTATTTCTTGGTTTTATTTCCATGGTGCAATAAAAGGTTAACCCATTGATCGCCGAAAACCTTAACCCTCTACCAGGCTGACATTTAAAAATGATAATCGAATGTCAGTCTTACGCATCGAAAATAGAACACATGTTTGAAGTGCCGTATGTAGGAAATATACCGGGTTTGGCCTGTAATATGAGCAAAAATTAAACTGTAGGTTGTACTCCTCATATTGACCAACATTTGTTCAGCGACTTTTAAAAATTACTTGTGTAGGGTAGATGGGAGTTTCACTCAAACGCCAATGTCAACGATACTTTTATTGACTATGAAAACTTATACATATAGGTGCATACATTTATGGGTTCATACAAAACTGGTTACTTCCTAACTAACTTAAAATCGAATAACCGACGGCAAGGTTGAGCACGCCTGTTACCGATGCAAATTGCCAAGGGACAGTCGGGAACCTATCGCCAAGGCACTAGCTAAACCTAGGGAGGTCAGGGAGAAGACTGCAAGTGGCTATCGAACTCCCGACCGAGACTTGAGACTAGCCAAAGGACAGAGGTGTACCTATCGCTAAGGCAGTCGCTAGCTAGAATGATCTGATGCGGCGCGGGCTGCGGCTTTTATACCGCCCGGTCGGCGATCGTCGTGCGCGCTCGGTGCTCCTCGGTGGCTGGCCGGTGTGACGCAGTACTGTGCGAGCGAGAAAGTATTCAAGCCCACGCGTCGTGAGAATTAGTATTGTTACATTCTCCCCCTCTGGTACTCGGTAACGTCCCGTGAGAGTACCAGGATCAGTATTGTTACATTCTCTCCCTCTGGTGCTCGGTAACGTCCCGTGAGAGTACCAGGATCTGTATTGTTATAGTCTCTCCCTCTGGCACACGTATGTCTGAAGAGAGAGTAGGTACCAGGACTTGTGTAGAACGATGTCTCCTTCAGTTTTCGCCAAGTTGGCACTATCCTTACAGTTACTGCCTGAGAGGGTGTTCGACGGAACCCTCCCCCTGGAGTGAAGCTGGTCTGAATAGCATACATCAACTGTATTGGTGTTACTGTGGATTTTCTGTTGCTACTATGACTTCTTGTTGTGTTGTTACTACCTTCTTTAGATGATTCGTCGTTTGCCTCCTTATTTATTTTGTACAGTCCCATTTTACACGTAGGGTAGTTTAGAAAAATTATGTAGGGTAGATGCAACTTCTTCTTTAAAAGAGTGGGTAGTTGTCATTGTTGAGCGTGACAGCTCACAATAATGTAAAAACCAAGGGACAGTCTATGAACCTATCGCCAAGGGACCTAGGTAAGTCTTGGAGAAGACTGCAGGTGGGCTATCGAACTCCAGACTCATTATGACTCGCCAAAGGACAGAGGTGTACCTATCGCTAAGGCAGTCGCTAGCTAAGTCTAGGGAGGTCAGGGAGAAGACTGCAAGTGGCTATCGAACTCCAGACTCATTATGACTCGCCAAAGGACAGAGGTGTACCTATCGCTAAGGCAGTCGCTAGCTAAGTCATCTGATGCGGCGCGGGCTGCGGCTTTTATACCGCCCGGTCGGCGATCGTCGTGCGCGCTCGGTGCTCCTCGGTGGCTGGCCGGTGTGACGCAGTACTGTGCGAGCGAGAAAGTATTCGAGCCTGCGCGTCGTGAGAATTTGTATTGTTACATTCTCCCCCTCTGGTACTCGGTAACGTCCCGTGAGAGTACCAGGATCAGTATTGTTACATTCTCTACCTCTGGTGCTGGGTAACGTCCCGTGAGAGTACCAGGATCTGTACTGTTATAGTCTCTCCCTCTGGCACACGTATGTCTGAAGAGAGAGTACCAGGACATGTGTAGAACGATGTCTCCTTCAGTTTCGCCAAGTTGGCACTATCCTTACAGTTACTGGCTAAGAGGGTGTTCGACGGAACCCTCCCCCTGGAGTGAAGCTGGTCTGATAGCATACATCAACTGTATTGGTGTTACTGTGGATTCTTCTGTTGCTACTTTGTCTTCAATTTGTATTGTTACTACCTTCTTAAGATGATTCGTCGTTTGCCTCCTTATTTATTTCGTACAGACCCATCTTACACGTAGAGGGTACTTTAGAAACATAATGTAGGGTAGATGCAACTTCTTCTTTAAAAGAGTGGGTAGTTGTCATTGTTGAGCGTGACAGCTCACAATAATGTAAAAACCAAGGGACAGTCTATGAACCTATCGCCAAGGGACCTAGGTAAGTCTTGGAGAAGACTGCAGGTGGGCTATCGAACTCCAGACTCATTATGACTCGCCAAAGGACAGAGGTGTACCTATCGCTAAGGCTGCCACTAGCTAAGTCTAGGGAGGTCAGGGAGAAGACTGCAAGTGGCTATCGAACTCCAGACTCATTATGACTCGCCAAAGGACAGAGGTGTACCTATCGCTAAGGCAGTCGCTAGCTAAGTCATCTGATGCGGCGCGGGCTGCGGCTTTTATACCGCCCGGTCGGCGATCGTCGTGCGCGCTCGGTGCTCCTCGGTGGCTGGCCGGTGTGACGCAGTACTGTGCGAGCGAGAAAGTATTCGAGCCTGCGCGTCGTGAGAATTTGTATTGTTACACTTGTGGTTTGATTTTTAATACACTTTAAAGTTTATTCTAAGACGCAATGTATTGTATGTTTAAGGCGTGACAAGCAACGTCAATCACAATGATAATGGCGTGGCGATGGCGTCCATTGAAGATAATATTTATTTTGTATGAAAAATAGGGAGTCTAAATACTTCATAATTTTTAAAAGTTGTTAAACAAGTGTCACCGTTTGAGGAGTACAATCTATGTTGTAATTATTTGCTCATGTTACAGGCCACACCCGGTATATCGCTTAGCCTCGTAAAGGGTTAAGCCGACGTGTACATTTAGTTGTACCCGTAAGGCCCATAAAAAAACTCATGGACATGACTGTACATTTTATTTGTCTATCTATCCCTCCATGGCATCAGTCGCTGTGTCCTTATCTGTGACGATGCAATCCTCGTAGTTCCATTTCGGGAACATTCGCTTGTAGAGGTGAAGCAGCACCGTGTCTTGTGACTTGAGCTGGCCGTCGAATACGCATTTCATGTGCCCGTGGGTACCTAGAAAAGGTAAATAGATATTTTAAAATATTCTGCTTTCTAACAACTACTAAAGCGATATGGCTCCCTACCGACGTGATATCGTGCCGGCAAAGAGAATCAAATTCAATTCTAAATATAACATTTCAGGGACATTTTGGCTCGCAAATCTAAACCTGGAGCAAAGAAAGCCAAGGATAGCATGACCAGACTGACAGTTCAAAAAAGACAATCGAATTTCGAATTCCAATCTTACTGATCGAAAATAGAACTCATGTTTGAAGTGCCGTATGTGGGATAGCCTGGTAAAGGGATATACTACTAAGCTTTCAAGTAAGATTTATATTGGGTTGCATGCACCCACGATTTCGGCGTGCGAGTGACGTGTTTAAAAGGCGTTTAATATAATACAGTCATTATATGTTTTGAGACAAACAAATTAATATAGTTTTCAAACCTGTGTGACGTGATACGTCTAGGTGTACTGTTTAAAATGCACCACTCTCCCCCCCCCTCCACCTGACGCTCGACCCCCCCCACCTTGAAATGTGTCCCCGTTGGTAGTTTTTTGGCATTCTCACGAAAACTATAATAGATATCAAAAAAGTGTCAAGGACAGAATTAATCCTCATTAAATTTAGAACAAAAATGGTCTTATGTGTTTTATTATAAGTTGGACGGTATTCAAGCTATAAGTACTTGTATAACCTTAAAATAACAAAATAACCATACTAGTATGACGAAATGCAGAATATCTTCAAAACGGCTAGACCGATTTTAATAAAATATACCAAAAAAGTCACCGCAGTGAAGCCAGCTATCAAACAAAAGAAACTACATCAAAATCGGTTCATCCGTTTCGGCGTTACGAAGTCACAGGTAAACACAGAAATACAATTTTTTTTCAACTGCACCCAATAATTTTGTAAACCGAATAATTTTGATCAATTATTTTAATGAGATCATGTCCCTTGAAGTTTTAGCTTTACGAAAAGTTAAAAAACATGGAAAACGGCCCAGTATTTTTCAAATTATCGGCATTTTCCCGATTTGTGAGTGGTTTCGTGTTATCACGCGCACGAGTTGCCCTTGACCCCTATAGAACGGGGGGTAAGGGAGGGGTTGTTATCAGTCACTTATCAGAAGTTGACCGGTACACATATCCGCATATTTTCCCGTAAAGAAGACCTGTGAAAAATGGAAACCACTGAAGCTGAAGTCCGCCAAGTCGTCCAGCTCACCTCCTGCAAGAGGGGCGTAGCCAACGTTCAGTAGCCGCCACGCTGAATTTAAGTCAATCTACAGTTTGCAGAGTTTACCAGAGGTTCCAACGGACTGGATCCTTTACTTCAAGACCAAGAAGCGGCCGCAAAAAGTGTACATCAGAGAGGGACGACCGCTTCATTGTCACAACATCTCTCCGAGATCGACACCTGACAAGCGTTGCCATCCAGCAGCGTCTGCGTGAGATACGAGGAGTGGCTGCCAGTGAGTGGACAATAAGAAGAAGACTTAAGAAAGCGAACTTGACACCCAGGAGGCCTGCAACGGGGCCCAGATTGCTGGCGCGACACCGTACAGCCCGAAGAGAGTTTGCAGAAAATCATATGGACTGGACCATTGAGCAATGGACCCCAGTTCTCTTCTCGGACGTGTGCAGAATATGCTTGAATGGATGTGACCGAAGAGGAAGAGTCTACAGAAGGCCAGAAGAACGGTTCGCCCAATGTTGCTACTCCGAAAGGGTCGCCTATGGCGGTGGATCCGTGATGTTCTGGGACGACGTTTCCTACGACGCGCGAACAGAGCTAGTTTTCGTGCCTGGCGGGGGCCGTGGCGCGACTTTCGGAGAAGCAACATTGGGCGAACCGTTCTTCTGGCCTTCTGTAGACTCTTCCTCTTCGGTCACATCCATTCAAGCATATTCTGCACACGTCCGAGAAGAGAACTGCGGTCCATTGCTCAATGGTCCAGTCCATATGATTTTCTGCAAACTCTCTTCGGGCTGTACGGTGTCGCGCCAGCAATCTGGGCCCCGTTGCAGGCCTCCTGGGTGTCAAGTTCGCTTTCTTAAGTCTTCTTCTTATTGTCCACTCACTGGCAGCCACTCCTCGTATCTCACGCAGACGCTGCTGGATGGCAACGCTTGTCAGGTGTCGATCTCGGAGAGATGTTGTGACAATGAAGCGGTCGTCCCTCTCTGATGTACACTTTTTGCGGCCGCTTCTTGGTCTTGAAGTAAAGGATCCAGTCCGTTGGAACCTCTGGTAAACTCTGCAAACTGTTGATTGACTTAAATTCAGCGTGGCGGCTACTGAACGTTGGCTACGCCCCTCTTGCAGGAGCTGAGCTGGACGACTTGGCGGACTTCAGCTTCAGTGGTTTCCATTTTTCACAGGTCTTCTTTACGGGAAAATATGCGGATATGTGTACCGGTCAACTTCTGATAAGTGACTGATAACAACCCCTCCCTTACCCCCCGTTTTATAGGGGTCAAGGGCAACTCGTGCGCGTGATAACACGAAACCACTCACAAATCGGGAAAATGCCGATAATTTGAAAAATACTGGGCCGTTTTCCATGTTTTTTAACTTTTCGTAAAGCTAAAACTTCAAGGGACATGATCTCATTAAAATAATTGATCTAAATTGATCGGTTTACAAAATTATTGGGTGCAGTTAAAAAAAAATTGTATTTCTGTGTTTACCTGTGACTTCGTAACGCCGAAACGGATGAACCGATTTTGATGTAGTTTCTTTTGTTTGATAGCTGGCTTCACTGCGGTGACTTTTTTGGTATATTTTATTAAAATCGGTCTAGCCGTTTTGAAGATATTCTGCATTTCGTCATACTAGTATGGTTATTTTGTTATTTTAAGGTTATACAAGTACTTATAGCTTGAATACCGTCCAACTTATAATAAAACACATAAGACCATTTTTGTTCTAAATTTAATGAGGATTAATTCTGTCCTTGACACTTTTTTGATATCTATTATAGTTTTCGTGAGAATGCCAAAAAACTACCAACGGGGACACATTTCAAGGTGGGGGGGGGTCGAGCGTCAGGTGGAGGGGGGGGGAGAGTGGTGAATTTTAAACAGTACACCTAGATGTATCACGTCACACAGGTTTGAAAACTATATTAATTTGTTTCATTTTCCCATACATTGATTACATAGAATGACTCAATTAAATAGTCATTCTAGATATTTTTTTCAAGTGTACTGATGGGAATCGTGTTATGCATTATTTATAAACATAAACGAGTGGCGAAAGACAGTGGAGGCCTTTGCCCAGCAGTGGGACACAATACAGGCTACTAAAAATATAAATTAAAAAAAACATACCTAGAGGTTCCTTGATGTGTCCAGTACGCCCGTACTTCGTGCGCAGCTTGCAGGGCTTGAAGTATATCACGTCCTCTCTATTGAAGAACATGAACCTGATCACCGCCGATCTTTTGTTCACCTGCAAAAGAAAATAAACAAAAGATGGTTAACCTATTGTATTGACATATTTTTTTATACAAATCATCATATTCATATTAAATTTCCCAGCAGTTTGCGAATCACTCTCTCAACCTTTTTTTCTAAAGTTCTCGCGAACCCCAGATTTAGAAAATCTGTATTATTATAAAAATCATTGGATTTTTTACTTAGTGCTATATTTGTGTGTACGTCGAACTAATGCGTTTTTCATTCAGTTTTGGGAATACCTGTGGTTTAGTCATTTATTGCTAAAGCTAAAAAATCAAGTGCAGTAAAATGGACGGTTCCCTGTTAAATACCTTGTATGGATGACCGGAGAGTACTATTCTCTTGACAATCAGCCTGTCAGGGTTACAAGACAGTAGCACTCCAGAAGCAACTAGTTGCAGTTTCGTATTCCGTTTTTCCTGAAAACATAATTAAATCTTTTACCATTCATTATTTCGTTTAGTATTCAAATGTTTTTTATATCGAAAGGAAAATTATAAATGTAGGTTGATTAAATATACCTTGAAACAAAGCACCGAAGATGGGCTGAACTGGATGGGTGCGTAGAATGTGGCGACACATGTTGAGCCCGGTTGGAAGAATCTTTCATACTGGAACAATTAAATCGACAATTGAATAAGACAAAATAGAAAATTTTACATAATTCAATTACCATCACCATATTGGTTCACATTTTGTCTCAATAAATTATCCTAAAAGTTCAACAATATCAGAAGGGAAGGAAGGCAGTAAGAGTAATTTAAATTCCTGGGGTATGATCCGTAGGAATATCTCAAATCAACTAATTTTTTTTACAATATAGGACCAAAAGATTCACCTTATGTTTATTGAGGAGCCCGAAGAAGGAGAGGGGGCGTTTTTGTTGACAGAGTGGAAGGAATTCCACAGATCATGGTTTATTGTCGGAAAATATCCAACCCAACAGTCTCTCAGCCGCGGTTTTAGCGTAGGATAGCAGATGGGGAGATATTAAAGGTCTTCTCCCGAGTCATGATCCGTCGTAATGTTTTAGGCAACTCAGGGTTCCTGTAATACAAGACTGACCTTATGTTTACTGCCATTAGTATGCTGACTGAATATCGGGTTGACGATGAACCTCCGGTAGCCCACTTGGAAGATCAGCCGCTCCTTGCTCTTGATGGGTTCGTCGGAGGCGCCCGTGCGCTTCAGCACTACGTTCATGAGCGACATCTTGTGCTCGTGGGGGAGGAGGCCGAACACGGAGAGGGGGGCGGTTTTGTTGGCCGAGTGGAAAGATTTCCATAGGTCTTGGCGAACGTTTGATATGTGGATGGTCGCGTAGATTCCGTACTAGAATTTAAAAACATCATCATCATCATCATTTCAGTCTATATACGTACCACTGCTGAGCACAGGCCTCCTCTCATGCGCGAGAGGGCTTGGTCTATAGTCCCCACGCTAGCCCAATGCGGATTGGGGCGCTAGCCCAATGAGGATTTAAAAACATAATTTAGTTGAATGGTTATATAATGAGATTAATGAACGAAGAAACGTAATCATAGTGGGAATTAATTGTAAATTGGTAAGCAATGATTGAAAGTGACCCATTGCACCCGAGATATTTTTCCACCTTAGATCGACGGTGAAATGCGAGCAATAAAAAAACGAACTTGTCAACGACTATAAAGTGTTATAGGTATATATTCTATTGAAAAATTAAAGTAAAAAGACAAACATTTACGGAATCAATAAGTTATGTATATATAAGAATTTAAAATATAATAGTCTGTCAAGCCATTTCCGGCAGCAGAAAAAAGCGGCAAATTTAGGCGAGAAGGGTTATCGTCCCATATAAATTTGAATTTTGCGCCTTTTTCTACTGACAAAGTTGTTTGAAAGACTAATCAATTTTGAACAAAACTTCTTTTGCATCAGTTCCCAGAAGCTCGCGTATAGAAATAGCGAGGGTTCATTTAGACGATGCGAGAACTCGCATGCAAGTTTCATTACATTGCTGGTTTTGATCGGTCGGTGAATTGGACGTAACCAACAGTCCGCAATGTAACTAAAATCGCATGCGAGTTCGCGCGCCGTCTAAATTAGCCCTTACCGTATTGACGAGACCGTCCTGGACGCGACGGCGAGTGCGGTCGTAGCTCTCGAACTGGAGATGAAAACGTAGTCCGACGGCAGGTTGTTTTTAGTGAGTCCATTTCACTCTGTACTATACTATCTCTCTCCGTATTGACGAGACTGTCCTCCTCCTTATGGACGCGACTGTCGTGCGGTTGTGGCCTCTATTGCCTCTATTGTCAGGGAGTGCTCAGATATTGTGAACACCTCGGCCGCTCCGATATATCTGATGGCGACTGTACTAGACTCACCGTATTGATGAGGCTATCCTCCTTCTCCTTGTAGACGCGGCGGCGCGTGCGGTCGTAGTTCTCGAACTGGAAGATGCGCGCGAAGTCCGATGGCAGGTTCTCTTTAGGGTCCCACGGAGATGATCTGTCATATTCAACACATTTTATCCTACTATTCGCTTATAGCTATCGCTATTACATAGACTAAATTACGAATGTTCGCTAATTTAGAATCATTGCTAATGTTTTGCCGACATACAAGGGTTTTTACTTGCGCTTTATGCGATTTAACAAGACTACCTCTTCATTGTTAGTGAATTATCTGTCCCGTGTATCGTCACCTGCCTGAAGGACTCGAGGCCGCGGTAGCGCACGAAGCGCTCCCGCGCCGGTAAGTGTCGGCTTCGTCGGGGAACTGTGCCGAGCGGCCGCTAGTCGTGCCGCTCATGTCAGTCTATAGTGTCACCTGAAGGACTCGAGGCCGCGGTAGCGCACGAAGCGCTCCCGCGCCGGTAAGTGTCGGCTTCGTCGGGGAACTGTGCCGAGCGGCCGCTAGTCGTGCCGCTCATGTCAGTCTATAGTGTCACCTGAAGGACTCGAGGCCGCGGTAGCGCACGAAGCGCTCCCGCGCCGGTAAGTGTCGGCTTCGTCGGGGAACTGTGCCGAGCGGCCGCTAGTCGTGCCGCTCATGTCAGTCTATAGTGTCACCTGAAGGACTCGAGGCCGCGGTAGCGCACGAAGCGCTCCCGCGCCGGTAAGTGTCGGCTTCGTCGGGGAACTGTGCCGAGCGGCCGCTAGTCATGCCGCTCATGTCAGTCTATAGTGTCACCTGAAGGACTCGAGGCCGCGGTAGCGCACGAAGCGCTCCCGCGCCGGTAAGTGTCGGCTTCGTCGGGGAACTGTGCCGAGCGGCCGCTAGTCGTGCCGCTCATGTCAGTCTATAGTGTCACCTGAAGGACTCGAGGCCGCGGTAGCGCACGAAGCGCTCCCGCGCCGGTAAGTGTCGGCTTCGTCGGGGAACTGTGCCGAGCGGCCGCTAGTCGTGCCGCTCATATCAGTCTATAGTGTCATCTGAAGGACTCGAGGCCGCGGTAGCGCACGAAGCGCTCCCGCGCCGGTAACTGTCGACTTCGTTGGGGAACTGTGTCCAGCGGCCGCTAGTCGTGCCGCTCATATCAGTCTATAGTCAATTTAAGAACTCATGCAAGGCCGAGATAGCGCACGAAGCGCTCCCGCGCCGGTAACTGTCGACTAGGGAATGCAAACCGATTATTTCCATACAAAATTTTTTGTATGGAAATAATCGGTTATTAACCGAAACCGCGGTTATTTCCATACAAAAAATAACCGATTTGCATTCCTTACTGTCGACTTCGTCGGGGAACTGTGTCGAGCGACCGCTAGTTGTGCAGCTCGTGTCATTCTATAGTGTCACCTGAAGGACTCGAGGCCGCGGTAGCGCAGGAACCGCTCCCGCGCCGGGATGTGCTGCGGCGTGTCGACTTCGTCGGGGAACTGCGCGTCCTGTCGGGCGGCCGCCAGTCGTTGGAGCAGCTCGTGTTCTTCCGCGGCGTCTATTGTTGCGTCGTATCTGTTCATACAATGAGTGTCAATATAGACTTAATATTTTAAGTATCTTAAAATCCAAAACTACCACTAGTTCGTAAAAGGAAAACTTCAACCCCGAGAAGACCAGCGTAATAAACTCGGCAGGTATACATTTACGAGTATTATGATGAAAAGTGCAACATTTCGATGTTCTAGACTTTCTAGAGATATTTGAAAACTTCGTGTATAGAAGAAGGCATTGAGACTACATCAACTCAAATTGCAACACAACAAAATTGCTTCACTTTACTTCCGACTCTAATTCTTGTCCAAGTATTATGAATACATTTTGAGTACAATAGATGTGTAATTATTATAATTACCTGTCGTCAGTAGGTCCCATCTCAGACTCGGTAACAGATTCAAAATCGTTATCTGCGTCCTCTTCCTTCTCTGAGCTGGACTCTTCGCACGACATGAACTCGTCATCCTCATCTTCTTCCTGTTAATCATACTTATTTTTTTAAATCAAAGGCGGGAAACATCTACCTTTGAACCACTGCCCACATTGGAGATTATAATAGAAGTCATAGATTAAAGGTAAGTTACTTGGAGTTTTGAACCAAAATGGAACCAAAGTAACCATCACAGTAGTAAGGCCTGTCTCCATATTGCGCGGCAAACTATCGAATATTGGCTCGCGAGGCAGCCGCGCGCAATGGATACCGGGTTGGCTCGCGAGCCAATTCGATCTGATCGTATTCGATAGTTTGCCGCGCAATATGGAGACAGGCCTTACTACTGTGATGGTTACTGTAGACAATTCTGAACCATACCGGTACAATAATGGGTGCTTTTTCTGCAGTGATTTGTTTTATAGCATGCCCATATAATAGTTAAAGAATATCATAGAATACAAAAATGTTAACATAAAATTACCTCGCTCCCGCTGTCATCGGCGGAGCCCTCGCCCTCCGCATCCGACTCCACGATCCAAGCCGCCTGGTAACTCGACCAGCCTTTTGGAACTCTTTTCACCTTCTTTGTCTTTGTCTGCAAATCATAAACTGTTATAAGCAGAGCTCGGATAGGGTGAGCTATTTGCCTTATATATGACATAAGACATGTCAAATTATAAGGCAAATAGCTCACCCTATCCGAGCTCTGGTTATAAGACAAGTATACAGAACTGCACTTTGCATCAGAAGTAAAGTGCAACATCGTTGCAGAGAAATTATGTCAACAGTGTCAACCACAGACAAAACATCCTCCAGACTTAGCATAGTCGCGCTACCCCCTCTGGCACGCATACGGTAATTTTACTCCATGTTCGAGTCGAGAGTGTTTTAGTGTCACGTCCGTGTCTTTGAACGGACCAATCACGCGCACCCCCGCATTTTTGGAACCATCGGTTGTATGAAATAATTGCTCTAAACTCGGTCTAGAAGATTCCTAGTCTATGGTGTCAACACTACTAACATTTTTAAAGGAGATGCCATCTTGCAACTGCACCAAACCAGACTTAAAAATCCCATTTTCTCCATCTATTCATATTTAATAAAATCAGACTCAATTGTATAATCGTCAGGTGACAAGCAAAACTCACTATTGACTAAAAAAATAATTAAACGAAAATCAACCTTATTTAAGTAATAATATGGTTCACTATGGCTAAGAATCACTCACTATGGTAATTAATGAGTTTTACTTGTCACCTGATGATAAAGAAAAACCCTTAGGGCTACTTAACCCACATCTAGCGTCTTTCGAGCGTCGGCGTCTACAACTGTATGGCCGCGCTCGACGCAACGTCGACGCAACTGCGCAGTGACGTCATTTTCCATAGCGCTGACCAGACGCCGACAAATGCCGACGCTCGAAAAATGCTAGTTGTGGGGGGCCCTTAATGTAAATACTTCTCACTTCTGCATTTGCCTGCGCTATCTCCTCCTCAGTAGGCCAGGTCTGCTCAGCATCCATTGGATCGGGTACATTCTCCGAGTCCAGGCTCTCCTGTTTAGCTGGATCAGCCACTTGCAACACAGATACCTTCACCACCTCCGCTTCCATTGAGTCAGGTTTAGTATTTTCTCTGTTGAACAATAATAAACCTCTTTCAGAATAAATTATATCCAAAGTAATAAATAATAAAAACATTTGTTGAAGTTAGGTCAACACCTACGAGAAAAAAAAGCGGCATATTTAGTCCGGCATATTTTGCTGGCTGTTCAAAGAGGGAATGCCAGCAGCGTGCTAGGCACATTTACCCGGGTACCTATCGACCCTAGTGTGTAAATTTCTATAATATTACTTTTTATATTTGTAATAAATAAATAATATTGTATAAAAACATTATGCATAACTCAGAGAGCCATGGAAAGAAGCATCTTAAAGAAAAGAAGAATAGACAAAATAAGTAGCAAGAACTTAAGAGATAAAACAGGCTTTACTGATGTTACATACAAAACAAAACAACTGAAATGGAAGTGGGCTGGACATACTTGCATAAAACTGTAACA
This sequence comes from Cydia fagiglandana, assembly GCF_963556715.1. Lineage (NCBI taxonomy): Eukaryota > Metazoa > Arthropoda > Insecta > Lepidoptera > Tortricidae > Cydia > Cydia fagiglandana. The sequence continues at coordinate 10,085,674 of NC_085938.1, forward strand.
CTCTGGCACCCTAGAGGGCACAAAAGAAACAGAGGCAGGCAGTTTAAAAGATGGTCTGATGAAATCCAAGACATGGCTGGAAGGACAAACACAAAAACATGGACCAGATTAGTTCATAATAAGGAAGAGTGGAGAAGATTGGGGGAGGCCTTTGCCCAAAGGCACACAGAAGCGGTTACCGTAGAATGTAGATTAAGAAAAACTGTAGATATAGTATAAAAAAAATTTACCTTTTCTGAAATAAGGCTATAAATAAAAAAATATATATACTTACTTGCCCAAAATTAGAGGGTGAGGATCATCATGTCCATCTATTCTTGACATTTGAAAGTCTCCCAACCCAGTTACATGAACCAAACCATTGACATCCAATGGCATTCCTTTCAAATACCCAGTGACTCTTAATGTACCACTTTCACCTTCTGCGTCAGGCACATACTCGTAAGACTCGGCAAGCATGTACGGTCTCTTCTCCCTGTGATGTAATATGTTTCGTTTCTGGTTACCAATCCTACGTAACACATTCAAACCATCTGAACTCTTATCCAATTGCATAATTTTTTCTTCAGGCAGCCATTTTGATATTAGTTTTTGCACATTCTGCTTTTCTGTGGTGCGTTTCTTAGGGTTTACTCCTTCAATATCCATGGCTACTACCAAGGGGGTGGGCATTCCCTGTGCCATGGATAGAGCAAGAACTTTTTCACCCCACTCATCAACGGGTTCATCTAGAGCTGAGCTGACATATAACACAGTGTCTGCAACTTTGAGAGTGTCAAGAAGAGCGAATTCATTGTCAGTTTCTGGACAGATAAAGGAGAAGCGTTGCTTAAAGTTCGGCAAGCTGAAACCAATGTTTTATGTTACACAAGAATGGTAACATATTAGTAATTAGTTTTGACGACCGGTCTGGCCTAGTGGGTAGTGACCCTGCCTGCGAAGCCGATGGTCCTGGGTTCGAATCCCAGTAAGGGCATGTATTTGTATGATGATACAGATATTTGTTCCTGAGTCATGGGTGTTTTCTATGTATTTAAGTATTTGTATATTATATATATCGTTGTCTGAGTACCCACAACACAAGCCTTCTTGAGCTTACTGTGGGACTTAGTCGATCTGTGTAAGAATGTCCTATAATATTTATTATTTATTTATTTATTATTTAGTAATGGTAATAACAGGTGCACAAAACTACTAACATGTTGTCTATTTATACAAATAAACAATCTATAGTTATAAATTACTTCTCAATGTCTCAGTTAAAATGTATGTATCTAACAGCTTGCAACCAAAAAGTAAAAAAAAAAATTAAAGATAATTTCCCTGAGATACGTCAGTTACTAAAAGATCAGAAGTGTGTGAGATGTGTCAGTTACAAAGGTTATAATTAATAATAAAGCAATTTTTTAACAATTAGTTATTTAATATGCCCAATATTTACCCAATATGCAGGATGCCATTTTCAGACTGTGAGACCACAGCTCCTTCAGAACATGTCCTCAAAATCGCAAGTGCGGATTGAACGTCCAGTTGAGCATTTAAAGGAACCACACACACCAAAAATGGCGGGTTCCTGGTGCCTCCTAATGCGCGCTTTTTAGATAACACCTCTTCGCGCTTGTTTCTACGAAGCTGGAGTGCTTGGTGACGACGCTCATCTTTTTTAAGAATATGGCGGTTACGGCGGACAAATTCCTTTGCGTTTACTTTTCCTAAAAATAAAAAAAGTGTGTGAACATGATAGCGACTTTCGTTAAGTATTCTACGTAAATCCGTACCAAAAATCACATGTAATTTGTAACTTAGAGACAGTTAATGTTGCTGAATTCTATACAAAAGTAAGATTTAAAGTGTATACTTGAAACCTAACCTTTCACGGCAGCGGCGATGCCACGCTTAGACCGATGGCGAGATTTATGAACCTTGTTGCTCTGCTTCAGAGTTCCCGAACGATGCGCTTGCTGCATTTTTGTCGTTACTTCAGTAGTTATTTCCGGAGATCAGAATTATTTACTAATAACAGCACATGGCGAAACTTGCGGAGTTAAAGGCAAATTGACAGTGAAAGTGACACTGACAGTGACATTTAACAGCTGTCAAAAAAAAGGGTATTTTCTATCTAAGCCACATGTTAAAAATGTTGTATTCTTTTACTGCCCTAAATTTATGCATGGTTAAAACTTTTACTTGAACAGCTTTAGATACTTAACACTATTCGACATACAATTAGAAACGCCACAAACTTTTCCCTAAAAACAATAAACATGAATTCGAAAAAAATATACATGTTATTATTTAGAAACGTTTAATATGTAAGTGAGGGTGTGAATTATAAGCAAAAGTACTACTTTTGCTTGTTTTAAAGGTAAGATTTGTTCTAATTAGAATGGTTTTAAGACAAAAACATGCAACATTCTTTTCAAAACAATCCTTTTATTTTCATTATTAGGGCAACATTACGCACGCCAACATCACAGGTCACGTGACGTGACGTTGTGGACGTGTCATTTGTAGACGGCTCGCTGGCGGCGTAGCGCACGCTCATTTTCACGAAAGTCCAGTTGGAGTGTTACTAATGAACAAAAGTTGAATGGTTTTAGTCGAATTTACCGGTTAATATTATAGTTAGGATAGTTAAATCTCAATAATTCAAAATGGGAAGTGAGTATCGTTCATATTTCTTAAAATTATCCAGTGATTTTATTCTGATCTACCGACACGTATTATCTTCATATCGGATTCAAATGTGGATTTTAGTTGCAAGTTATGTGTTAAATGTATAACATATTGTGTTTATTTCTCTTTTTCAGTCAAATTCCTCGAAGTCATAAAGCCGTTTTGCAGTATATTACCGGAAATCGCAAAACCGGAGAGAAAGGTAAGTCGATCGTATATATCTTGGTATTACCCAGGGTTTTAGTTCACTTTCTCAATGAATTAATCCAGTAATGCTTAATATATGTTTAAAAATGTATAAATGGGTCATAAAGAAAGTGAAAGTAGCGTATTCGTGGCGTACCTTCTGCCCCAAAAAGTGTAACTGTAAATCGCTATACATACGGTCATAGAGGTTATTTCTAACTGAACTTGTGTTATTTTCAGATCCAATTTCGAGAGAAAGTACTATGGACGGCAATCACACTGTTTATTTTCTTAGTATGCTGTCAGGTAAGCCAATATAATATTTAATTCCATATGCTTCTTTTTTAATGATAAGGATTAACCTTATTTTCAGTTTACTGTTATCATGTCAAACCTCATTATTAAATGACTACAACATAATTATGAGAATCCTAATCTAATAAGTTAAAAAATCCTAATTAGTTATTGTCTCAATGAACATGACCTTCTAATTGGATATACAACCTACTTTCTATTGTTCATTTTCAAATCACACAACAGTTAATTCATGAATAAAATACTCAAAATATTAAGCATAACAAGCATGATCAAATTATGAGCCACCTCCATACATGTTAGAGTCTGAATAGAAAACCAGTTTGCATAGTACAGGGTACACGTCAAAAATGTATTGTTTTATTCAGAGATAACTTTGACGTGTTCAAGTCATCAAAAATACAGATTTCTAAACAAAGTAATATTGTTATTCAGATTCTACCTTCATAAATTTTAATTTCTTGCTGTATGTATTAAGGCAGCCATTCTCAAAGTGTGCTCCGCGGAGCCCTAGGGCTCAACAAAGCCTTTGTAGGGGCTCCCTGAACAAAAAAAATCAAAATACAGCTCTTCTATATAGCTGGTTCACAGTTCAATGGTGACACGAAAATTTTTAACTTTGTACTCTGTCAAAAGGGTTTCGTCATGAAAATAGTTAAAAACCGCTGTATTAAGGAACAACTTCCTTTCTAGATCCCCCTATTCGGCATCATGTCGTCAGACAGCGCGGATCCCTTCTACTGGATCCGTGTGATCCTGGCATCCAACAGAGGCACCCTCATGGAACTCGGCATCTCCCCGATCGTCACATCTGGTCTTATCATGCAGCTGCTTGCCGGTGCAAAGATTATTGAAGTTGGTGACACTCCAAAGGACAGAGCACTCTTTAATGGTGCCCAAAAATGTAAGTGATATCTGTCTCATATCAGTGGCTTATCAAATACATTTTTATAGTTATGATTAAGTATGATCATTGTTTTCTGTTGTCATCAAATTTTTTTTTTAGTTTTAACGTTCATCTGCCATCAGCTTACGTAGCCATAATCAGATTGTATTGTATCTATACATTTCTTTTTCAAGGTGGTAGTCCATTAACCACCATTCCTATTCTCTCCTGTCAATTTGGTGATCTAATTTAATATGTAATTTTGGTATATAAATACCAGTATGAACTAAAAATCAAACATCTTTTTACTTTTCATATTTGAAATATTAAGCATACTAAAGTAGCTACTTTCAAGTATTGAGATTGAACTTACTTGCAGATAGGAAACAGAATAGTACAGGCAAAATGCCAATTTCATTCACCTCAGGCACATTGCCAATTTATATTTACACAATATAATTAAATGACTTAAAATCTCAACTGACAATGAAAGTACACTACATACTATGTGAAAACTATGTACACAAGATTGTTGAAAGCCTTCAATTTAAATTGAAACAAAAGGATTTTTGTTGTTAATTAATTATTATTGATTATTAATATACCTAAATGATTTGTAATATAATGCCTTCTAATGATATCCTTGAGAGTATTTCACAAAATTATAAAAAATGGTTTGATTTTTACTTAATTGACTAATTTGGTTTTACCTTTGATGATAATGCTCTAGCTGGCTAAAACACAATCCTATCAATTGGCGCAAGACATTACTAATGTGTATTTGACAAAAAGAAGTACTTATACACTACTTACTTTGTACTAGTCCTGTATTCCAAATCTGATTTCTATTGAACTAGCGACCTAGCGACCTGCCCCGGCTTCGCATGGTTAACAAATTATACACCTAAACCTTCCTCAAGAATCACTCTATTGATAGGTGAAATAGTTTTTGAGTTTATCTCGAACATAAAAACAAACACATAAACAGACAGACACAGCGGGGGACATTGTTTTATAAGGTGTAGTGATAACTAAACAGCAAAGTTATATAGGTTATAGGTTATTGGTTTCCGCAACTCGACGTCATATTATTGCGCTTATTAAAAAAAAACAGCAAAGTAAAACAATGTTGTAATCCCCAGTATTCGGCATGGTGATCACGGTGGGCCAAGCCATCGTGTACGTGATGACCGGCATGTACGGCGAGCCCAGCGAGATCGGCGCCGGCGTCTGCCTGCTCATCATCATCCAGCTGTTCGTCGCCGGTCTTATTGTGCTGCTTCTGGACGAGCTGCTGCAGAAAGGTGAGTGAACTACCTTCTTAAATGTAAGGCCTGAGTGGACGCTCGAGTTGGGCGTGCAGCGGGGCAGGGCGTGCGGCGTGCATGTTAAACAAATGCAAACGTATAGGAGCGGCCTTAGTGCACGCTGCTCAAATCACTTGTGAGCCCGACGCCACGCTGCACGCCCCGCTGAACTCTCCACTACACTCCTCCTCTCCTCTACACTAAGGCCGTCTAAGGCTGATTTACACGGCGCGCGAACTCGCATGCGAGTTACATTGCGGACTGTTGATTACATCCAATTCAACCGACCGATAAAAACCGCAATGTAATGAAACTCGCATGTGAATTCTCGCATCGTCTAAATGAGCCCTTATCATTGCGTTTCCAGGTTGCAACTTGTAGAGGCTGGAATTAGCTGACAATTTTTTTTTAAAGTGAATGCCTGCTGACCTGTCAACCCAGAGAAGTTAGTTCTTATTGGGATTAGTCCAGTTTCCTTGCGATTTGTCCTTTATCGAAGAGCAACGAAGGCACAAAATAAGACAGCGATTTGGAAGCTTAGTTTAGGTTAAGTTAGTTAGGTTAGGGTTTAAAAATCAGCTTCTTCTTCTTTTCGTGTCGAGGTTCCATTTTTTATATGATCGATGCCCAGTAGGCAGCGGTGTTGACAGCCCTCGCTGTCGCGTCCCTCAGATCCAGCTCCGAGCAGTGATAAAAATCAGCATCAACATCGGAATGTAACTGATAAATATCACATCATATGTATAACATTCCTAACACTATCACCCAAGATACTACTGAAGAAAGTTGGTACAAACTGTGGTTTGAATTCATATCATTGATTTGGACAACCTGCGTATTTTACTGTCAAGCCAGCACTCCATATATTATACAAAAAGGCCATGTACTCTGCCTCGAATTTATAAATGGTCATAACTTGTCATTTTATAATGTAACAGTTGAATGACTTTTGATGTTCATATCCAACCGACAAGTAAACGTTTCTATTTATTTTTCTCCAGGATATGGTCTCGGATCCGGTATTTCTCTGTTCATCGCCACCAACATCTGCGAAACCATTGTCTGGAAGGCCTTCTCACCTGCTACCGTCAACACTGGTTAGTATTTTGACATGTTTCTTGTATTTATCGAGTCCACGGTGAGTGTGGACGTACATTCACTGCAAAAATAGGCTGCGTCAGCCACCTGAGAGCTCACGATCGTCGCTTTCACTAGCCAGTACATACTCAGTCGCCGAGGCCGAAACCGGCTAGGACAGGATACTGATGATGATTTATTAATAATTACTTAGGTATCCATACACAATATGGATCGTGTGGAAGGAGAATACACTTCATATGAGCTTTTAGAAAACTGGGATTAACTCTAAATTAAGATGATTAAACGTTATCTATAGATAAGATTGTTAATAGATGTCATTTAAGAAAAACAGGCACCTAGTTAAAGGGAGCGTGTCTAGTAGTGTGTGTCCTTAAAAAAAAGTAAGTTGCAAATTTCGGACTTCTAGGTTCTTTTTCTAGCCGAGTATTTCCAGAACAAGGGCACTCTAATAGCCGGCTCCACAGTCCACACAGAGCGAGCATATAGAGGCAATTTCCTCGCGCGTATGCTCGCTCTGTGTAAAATCTGCTAATCTCACCGCATCTAAACTATCAAAACTTGCGCAGTGACAGGTGGCCGATTTAGGTCTCGTTACAAAATAAATAATAGTACTAGATACAGGCTCACTCTCTAACAAAACTCGTCTGTTACGATCAGGACAGATATGGCCGCTAGGTGGCTACAGCGCCACGCGCGGCTTATTAGCCACCAAAATTGGTGTGGAACGGATGTACTTTTAGCTACCTGTTGCAAAGCGACGAAATCGCGGAGTGAGACACGCCTGGCTGAGTTTTTCCAGAAAAAGCGAGTCAATCTCGCCGCATCTAAACTGTCAAAAATTGCGCAGTGACAGATGTCTGATTGCGGCCTCGTAACAGTTGACATAGTTATAGAATGTTCTGACCGTGCCGTACTGTACAGACGACGTTAAAAATATGTTTACACTTTAGCGCGTTACTCCTTTGTAATAAGGCGAAAAATGTAAACATATCTTTGACGTCGACTGTACCTGTCCCCCCCCCCCCCCCCCGCAGGTCGCGGCACGGAGTTCGAGGGCGCGGTGATCGCGCTGTTCCACCTGCTGGCCACGCGCCCCGACAAGGTGCGCGCGCTGCGCGAGGCCTTCTACCGCCAGAACCTGCCCAACCTCATGAACCTGCTCGCCACCGTGCTCGTCTTCGCCATTGTCATATACTTCCAGGTCAGTTCACACATTATAACACCACGCCACCAGGCTAAAGTTGAAATTATTCTACCTACTACTAAACCGAATTGGAAATCAAAATCACAGTACCTGTATCTATACTTTACTATCGGACTATGGATTATGTCTCTAAAGTTATCTCGTTTTTTTAGCATTAGAAAAAGACTGCGCGATCTTGACGTATCTTTATTTGAAAAACTCTTTAAAAATCGGTAACTATTGCTTATGAAAGCAAAAGAATGTAAATAATCGATAGTGTGCTCCTAGAAAAATGTATTGTTATTTTTTATTGACATTTTGGCCGTACAAAAACATACCCATTAGCCATGTCAGAGATCAATTAATTAGTACAGCTTCTTTGAAACCTGTAAGATGTAGTACCTATTTAATTCTCTCCATATTAATTGACCTTTCGACATCTATGATCTTTAACATATTCATTGCCACCCATCCAAACAAGGCGTTCGCGCCAGGCCACAGCAATTTCGTCATACAAAACCGACTATCGGTTCGTCCGGCCTGGGAACGAAATCATAAAATACCCGATAGTCGGGTTTTCAGCACCGAATGTGTTAAAAAAAATTAAACAACAAACACATCTTCAGCATAGGTGAACCATCAAAGTATGTGAACCACAGCATACCCTGTAAAAAAATCTAGACCACAGTGTAGCATTTACGAAAACAATATTGACTAACAAATATCATGTATTGATAACGATATTTTCCTTTGCAGGGCTTCCGTGTAGACCTACCGATCAAGTCTGCGCGCTACCGTGGCCAGTACTCCTCGTACCCGATCAAGCTCTTCTACACCTCCAACATTCCTATCATTCTTCAGTCTGCGCTCGTTTCTAACCTCTACGTTATCTCTCAGGTGAGTTCTGGTTCTCAATACCTTTTGACGTAGATAATTGGCAATAACCGATAATTACATTAATTACACCGGGACAAGTGGCGTACTGGAAGAGAGGCCTATGCTCAGAGGGCCTACCGCGAACCACGTTCGAAGTGTTTCCTCCCTGTCAACGTTACGGACAAATTTACAAGTGCGATAGAGAGGCAACACGTCGAACGTGGTTCGCGGTAAGCTCTCAGCAGTGGGCGATAAAGGGCTGATATGATGATGGACCGATATTTGTATAGATGCCGAAATTGAGTTAGTAAAACCATCCTTTTAGTACGACTCGCAATTTCTATCTGTTAATATTTGATAAATACGTATGATTGTAATTCGTTAAAAATGTACTATTAGTGTGAGAAGTTTGGCAATTCTCAACAGTCGGCTTTTGTCCAAAACTCTTGGCTACTGACATCTACTACAAGTAAATATTGGTCTTCGGTTGACGACGTAAGTCGCATAAGGCTTCAGCTTCACATGATACGGGCCGAACATTTATTTAAAGAGACCGAGACCGTAGAACCACGGAATAAATAATAGTACTACCGTACATAAAGGACACTTAATTACTACAAAACCGAAGTTTGACAGCGATTCAGGGACGAATCATGCTATCCCTTTCTATTGTATGGCACTATCCCTTTCGGCTATGTAGGGTTGTCAAAATTCAAGTCATTAGATAAGAATCTGTGGTCGTGCACGCAAAAGGACGTCAAGTGGTGCCAACCCTAATAATTGCTCGGAGCAATGCTGAGCCGAGTTTGGCCGAAGTCAGGAGTGTCTCCCCACTGGTAGAACCTAACATACACATTCATTATTTACGTGCGATTAACATTCCGTTCGTCCGCAGATGTTGGCCGTGAAATTCAGCGGTAACTTCCTGGTGAACCTGCTGGGCGTGTGGGCGGACGTGGGCGGCGGCGGGCCCGCCCGCGCGTACCCGGTGGGCGGGCTGTGCTACTACTTCAGCCCGCCGGAGTCGCTCGCGCACATCGCGCACGACCCGCTGCACGCCGTGCTCTACATCATCTTCATGCTCGGCTCCTGCGCCTTCTTCTCCAAGACCTGGATCGACGTGTCCGGATCCTCGGCTAAGGACGTGAGTACTCATCATCTTACCCCCTTATTCATAAACGTTTACTAAAGTTGACAAGCCGATAATAATCGATTGTCCCTTTCCATCATACCAATACGTCGGAAAGGGACAAACGATTATTATCGGCTTGTTAACTTTAGTAAACGTTTATGAATAAGGGGGTTAGCCTTTATCCTATATCAGCGGTCGGCAACCTTTTAGCAGCCAAGGGCCACATAGTAGTTAAGGAAGTTGACGCAGGCCGCACTTTTGTTAATATGTGTGACTTTATCAGACATTGTTGTTTGATAATATTACATACAAAATAGCCAGGGGGGCTCGCGGGCCGCAAGTGAGAGGTTCGCGGGCCTCATACGCCGTGTTGCCGACCGCTGTCCTATATCTTAGGGTTTGGGGTTGGCTCTCCATATCATTTTGCGCCGTTCTACTCTATTTTGCGTCATGTCAGGGCTTGCGTCTATCGTCCTCAAATCTTTCGACACTGTGCTCATCCATGTAAGTATTGTAAACCGAAAATGACGCTAGCCTAGAGATTATACTTGGTACAGTCACCTGTAATAATATACACCATGAAGGCCGCAATAATATCTGACACAATCTTATAGAGATTTTGTAGAGCCATAAGAATGTGTTGCCTATTTTTGCGGCTTTTGAAGAGTAACATATTATGGCAGGTGACTGTACACATATTCGGCCAACGTAGGCTGATCTAAGACGCAGTTATGCGTTAGATCCGCAAACACGCAATTTTATTGAACGGAGTAAAACAAGTTTGTTCGACAACCTAACTTCATTACCGTATCTGCGTGTTATCGATAACTTGTTATTCTTTATCTACTTTTACGCTTACGATTTTTGAAGCATGTTGAGAAAATAATGAAATTAAATACTTTGCAATATTAAACATTTCACGCGTTGAGACACATTTACACAAGATTAGATTATTAGTATTACACAATTTAATTTCCTTTAATAACTTAAACTTAAATTATAATTGAGAGTTATCACCTTCAAACGAGCAATTCTTGTTTATGTATATTTTTCGGGGATCTCGGAAACGGCTCTAACGATTTGGATGAAATTTGGGGATTTTCAGGGGCGAAAAATTGATCTAGATTTCTCTGGTTCTGCACTAGATTTGAAATTTTATCGATGTTTATAATTACTCTGTAATACTGAACGAAAAATACTGTCCAACATCTCCCCTTGTATTTCATTTACAATCCCGAACGAGATTTGGTCATATCAGAAAGTAACGTATGTTCATACTATTGTGTAGGTCGCCAAGCAGCTGAAGGAACAACAAATGGTGATGCGCGGGCACCGCGACAACTCCATGATCCACGAGCTGAACCGCTACATCCCGACGGCGGCGGCGTTTGGCGGGCTCTGCATCGGCGCGCTGTCCGTGCTCGCCGACTTCCTCGGCGCTATCGGCTCCGGCACCGGCATACTGCTAGCCGTCACCATCATCTACCAGTACTTCGAGATCTTCGTCAAGGAGCAGGCGGAGATGGGCGGCATGAGCACGCTGCTCTTCTAAACTCCTAAATACAATATCGTCGGCGGCGACGCTGCAGTTTTATTAGTTATTACTCAATGATATAACTTAAGATAGGTTATAGGGGTTACAAAAGTGCTTAAATTGTGACAAATTGTACAAGTTGCCTGCAGTCGCGGCTGAGCAATCGGGAAATGTGCACGCGCTGATGAGCTCCCGCTCACCGAAAGAGACAAGCTTATGTTTAACAACGAGTATGACAAATAAGGATGGAATGCGAAAATTAATAAAAGATTACATATCTCTTCGTAGGTTGGTAAAGAAATATGGAAGTATTTTTTGTGCTCCTCAAGTATGAGCATAACCTATCTATAGTTATATAATATCATTGTTATTACTCGGTAGCGCCGCCGCCGGCGCTCGTGTGCGCGACGCGTGTGTGGGTGATGTGCTATTTATATGAAATGAACTTTATAATAAAAATAATTTACGAGAAGTACAGACGTTGTTTTTGTCGAGCCTCACGTCTATTGTTCTATTGAGAATTGATTCGTGTTGGATTTATTATAAAAGACTTAGTGTTAAGGATTTCGTGACGTATTTTGTTGTGAATATATTGTTTTTTCACTGAACAGCACGTAGAGTTTCTGTTGGTCCGGTCGGATGTGATAGTTTATATCTTACAATAGTTACGTATTACCACATGACAGTTGCAGTGTATTAAAATATTTTAGAACACATTTGCTTTTTTACTTTCACTAGAAACTAGAACTAACCTAAAATTAGATAAGGTAAAGTAACAGACTTGTGTATTTTGTTATGTAACTTTATTCTCCTCACTAGACATGCAAATACAAGGATAAAAACAATTCACGAATTTTCAAAAACTTATAACGAAAACGCATCCTGACTAATTTTACAATTGGTAACAATAGGGTCTGAAAACTGCATATACTTGAAGGCTTTTTAATAATACATAGTTATTCTACACGAACGAGAAAAATCTCATAAATATATCATATTTGAGATCTTTACTGAACCAGTATGGTAAGAGATTGAATACATAAAAGGGGTGAAATAAATGGTGCCATATATTCCCTCACATTTATAATAAAGACAACTTAATGGGCACACGTATGGCACAACATCATTACATCAACGCACCTTACAAACGACAGGCACTTTTCACGATGTGGATCTTTTCTTTAGGATTATTGCTTCTGAATTATTCTAGGGAAAAACAATTGTGTCACTTTGGCCCCTTACCAATATGGGACTCGTCATATTTCATGAAAACAAGCATTCATTACACGGAAGACTAAAATTATAGATATAACTCTGTAACTTAAAATCTTGATTGCATGTTGCTATATGAAGTAAATAGCTTAATATCGTTAATTCCTTTCTAAACTATCAATACTTTAGTATATGCAACCGATTACATAGGCAGAGTTCATATTATATTCACAGTGTTCCGTTATCACACCTAATGCATTTTCTAGGCAGTTGATCATAATAGTCCCTTACATAAAATGATGGGTAATTGGTTATAGATCATAAAAGCACATTACACTATTAGAATTTCTGCGTAATAATTATGTACAAAGCTAGCTTTAGTATATGTCCTCGCATCTGCAGAGGGTCGTTACCGAGGTCTAACGTGTTGGTGTCTCGCATCCTAGCGTCTAGTCGTGCGTTCACATAAAACAAAATAAAATTATTAAGAATATGTAAGAAAAAAAAAACAATTTATTATGTTATAACATTTCCGTGATAGGAGAAAAAGAAAACAAAGAAAATAACTATAGCAAAAACAGTGCCGATTATTTACTACAATAATTATGGAATAAAACGCGCTCGAAATTTACTAAGTATATGAGAAATTACATAACTTAAATACGAGAGGTCTACAATTTCCAAAGTAATGTCCAATGGAACCTACCGATCCTAATGTTATTCCATACAATTAAGCTAGTACAGTGTCAGTTGTTGAACCAATAAAATAAAATATAAATCTAAAAGAAATAACAACAAAAATCAATTTTATCGTCGCACCAGGCAACTCTACGGGAGGTCCTTAACAGTTACCCTTTTACTACAACTAGTGATTCGCTATTCAATCTTGTATCATTTGTACATGCGTATAATAGCACTTATATCGACGTTACGTCTACGTCTGCATCTAGGCGTTGGTAATTTAGAATATGAATACATGGATCTAACCCGCACTCGCTCCCGAACAATCAACTATCGATAATCGCGAGTGTACACTCTTATCTTACCACAAACAACTAACATTTTGCTCTGGAACCTACATACAAGGGATTTCAGTCTATAAGGCTACTGTCTCACGTTACAGAAACGGTTCATTGTTAAAGAGCAAGTGAAAGTGTACTTGTCGTAATTTTACAAGTCTACGCTCGAGACAATCAATGATTTGCATACATTCGCATTTTGAAAATCAGCACCATTGAATCAACATTTCAAAAGCTAACTGACACCATTGTTCAGGAATTGAATTGCAAACGAATGTAACATTTGTATGATTGTCTTCCAACATATATTCATGGGTTTAGTGACGTCGTCGTTAAATTAAAACTACTATCGCTATCGTCCGCTAATAATGATTCCAACATAAAATTATTCAAAGTGAGCTATATACATATGTCGAGTTGGAAGACTCGTGTAAAATGAACGCGCTGTCAAAACGGTTTAACAAAATGGCGGCCGTCACTAAGCACTACAAGTAGTTTGGAGTGTTAGGGCTCAAACGAACCTTCAAAGCGAAAGGCGTTAAGATTTATACGTACATTTTGCAGTAGTAAAAGTAGTGTTAACGGTTTAAGCTTTGAAGGCTCGTTCACGCGCTATCTTAGAATACTAACTACAGAGCGGGGGATGATTAGAGCATGATCGCGTGTTAAGCAACCGTCTCTATTTCTTCAGTCATGGTCGGCTGGTCCGGCGAGGCGAGAGTCTTGGGGGGTCCCCCGGTGTAAGGCAAGGTTTTCATTTTGCGCGCCTCGCGGCGCTGCTTCTTCTGCTGCATGACGAGCCTGAGCTGCTCGAGCTTGCACTTAGTCTTGGAGTTCTCTATGGCCAGGGCTTTGGCGGTGTCGCACTTGTGGCAGGGCGTGGAGCCCGAGCACTGCGCCGTGGAGCAGGTAGTCTGGCTGCAGCTGGAGCATTTCGTCTCCTCCAAAGTGCTGGTTGAACATGAGTGTTTTGGTTCCTTCTGAAATTTGAAGTAATATTTTGATAGAATATAATTCATCAAACCTTTTGATCTATTCGCAAGAAAAGAACCACGATTTCCTTATAATCAGATAATAAATACTAGGGCAAAAATACTCGAAACATGTAAAATAAATACAGCTACACTACCATATTGTGCAAGACTCGCACAATTAGTAGGAACTAGTGCGATAGAGGGACAAGAAACGGGCGTTCATAGATCGAACTCGATAAAATGCTTTACTGCAGCCTTAGTAATTCAATAATGTATAAGCTTCTATTTTCCCACTTATTCTCCTTAATATACATTTGTCCTAATAGTGTATACTTACAATAAAATATTTGAATTTAATTGTGTAGTACCATAAAATGCCCTAATTTCAAATTCAAATTTATTACTGTTAGAGACATTTTATATGCATTTACAGCAATCACCTTCAATCATAGTTACATAATAGAAATGTCATGAAATGCTTTCAAAGTGACAAGTTAAAAGGGTGCCGGAGTAAGATTAGGTATAGCAGCACATAGCAACATAATTTAAGTATGCATTAATAAGACTATCATCGTCGGCTTCTTAAAATGCCTACAGTGCAGCAATTACAATTAGAACTAGCTAACTTGTCTGACACAGCATAAACTGCAAGTCATTTATTTGAACCAATTCAGCTGTTTATCGCATTGCGCAATCGCAGTGTTAAAGTCTAAATTGAATCCTTTACTCTACAAAACTATTTTTTTAGAAAATAAGTAAAACAAAATTTACTGTCTGATTTATACAAGTCAGGGTCTTATAACATAAAATATTTAGAAGTCTGATGATGAGGGTGATTCGTAATCCTTTAATTTCCAAGGAAACTTGATTTTACGTAAAAAGACCGCATAGAAATCGGTCTAACCGTTTGAGAGCTACGATGCCACAGACAGACTATTGGCGTCAAACTTTATGCGTGGGGGTTTAAAATTAAAAATATGTATACAGATAAAAAGGCATATTAAAAAATACCTGAACAAGAGCGATGGGCGGAGCGGCGCACAGCAAATCGTTCAAAATGTGAATAATCGTGGAGATGTCCCTCTTTGGTCGGCCATATCTGGAATTATTGAAAATAGCATGAATAAAATTACAAGTCGACGACCTAAGAGCTCGGCTTCAGGTAAACTTTGATCATTGTTATGCACACAAAGGAATGCAGATGTTTTTTTCATATCCTTTGTGCCTATCACAAGTATCAAGTACGCGGTACAACCTTATTGACGTGGGAATTACATCGATAAGTCGAGGCAAAAAAAAAAAACATTTATTTTAAAGTATGCAATCAATAGAAAATGTTTTTCACAAAATACAAAAACTACCAATAAAGTTATTTGTTTTGAAAAATGAAAAAGTTATGATTACCTGTCTTGCAGAGCAGGATTCAGTGTGCCAGAGAATGTTCCCGAATATATTCCTTTACCATGATGCTTCATGGACTCTATCACAGCTCCGGGGCCCACCTTTGAGCGCACTGACTCTTCAGCAGTTCTGAGATCTATTTTATTTGTCAGTACTTCTTTAGACAGTTTCTTCAACTTTTGCGTGAGGTTCTTTGAGGCCTCTATAAGGGCTTTAGTGTCGACTGGAGGCGTGGGGGACGCTCGCTGCGGCTTCTTGGGCGCGTCAGGAGCTATGAATGGAATTTGTTTAGAAGTAGAGGGAGTGGCTAAGTCTGCGTCTTCACTCTGAGCACTTGGCTGCAATATTAGCTTCCTGGAGTTAGTTATGAAAGGCTCAGTGCGGGAGGTGGACGGCTGCGCAAGGTCGGCTTGTCGAATTTGCATCCTTTTCTTATGTTTATTCACAACAGATTGCATAAAGGCTTTTTGTTTATTTTGACCAATAGGATGCTTGAATTTTGATGTCTTGTGAAGTAAATATTGGAAGCGCTTATTTTTCAAAGGTTCAATGCTTTGGAAGGAAGGCAACGCACCAGAAGCGGCCGGAGTGCCGTGGCTGGTTGTGGCCAGGTTTGAGATCTCTCTATCCATCATGGACTCGTCTTGATCCTCAAACAGGCCTTTGTCAACTGCACTGTTGAATAAGTTTTCCATAGGGTACTCATCAATGGTGCTTTCAGCTAAGAATGAGCTCTGGTCAGTAAAGTTGTCGCTGTCATCACTGAGGGAGCTGTCAG
The DNA here is from genome assembly GCF_963556715.1 of Cydia fagiglandana. Taxonomy (NCBI): domain Eukaryota; kingdom Metazoa; phylum Arthropoda; class Insecta; order Lepidoptera; family Tortricidae; genus Cydia; species Cydia fagiglandana. The sequence continues at coordinate 10,102,254 of NC_085938.1, forward strand.
GGGTGAGAGCCGGGCAGGGCGCGTGCGGGGAGCTGCTGGTGGAGGCGAGCATATCATGATGTAATTTACTCTTTGCCAACAAATCTATCAAACTACTTTTTACAGAATTTGCAATTGCCGCTTCTCGGCTTTCAGAGGTAGATGCATCTATAGGACTGGACACCAAATTAGATAAGGACTTGATTGGAGACTGGTCATTCTCTATAGATGTGTCTGACAGATCTGAGAGAGTACAATTTGTGGCGTCTAAAGATTCATCCTTTGTGTCACATGTTTCTTTTTTCAAATTTTCTTCAGCTAAATACAAATCAAAGGCATTTTGCAGTATTTCCAAATCTTGCTTTGCAAGAGTGTGTGTATGTTTTGGCTGACCTAATTTCTCCGTGTCTGCTGTGTCTTCAGAATTTGAAGGTTTTTCTGGTGTGCATTGAGGGCTGGGAGTTTCCCTGGCATCTCGTTTTGTACGAACCGAGGTGCTCTTGGTGGGTGTGGAGGTCCTAAGGGAGCGGCTGCCACTCGCCGCACCCGAGTTCAGGGTTGACAGCTGCAGCTGAATTAACATCATGTGGTCACCTAATCTCATGGTTAAATTAAGTGGAGATTTTCCCGTGAGGAAGTCGTTAACTTGCGTGTCGTTGAGGGACTCCAGCGCCTGCATCACGGAGTTCTCGGGTCTTTGACTCTGTGAACAGATAACGAGCTTAATAGCGAATGTCTAGAGGCAGAGCGGTGTAGTAGATAAAGCGAGTATTGATTAGTGTCAGTGTGTTGTGAAACACGTGACGAGCACGTACCAGCAGGCCCGTCTCGACGCTGGGCAGCAGGATAACGCGCGACCCGTCCAGAAGCCCGTTCTCCTCCAGCGTCCCTTCTCGCAATTGCCTGGGAACACAAAACTCCATATCTATACAAGTTAAAGGACGCGGATGCGTCATCGCACCGACGCAACATTATTTCCGTGATATGTTTGACAATAGAAGCTTGGCGTCTACCATAGAGCTCACCTTTCGCGATGCAACAAGCATATCCGATCCTTAGACACTTTTAACTTCTTTGAGACGAGTTTCTTGAGGTGCTCCACTGTATTTTTACCGTTCAAGCTGATTGAGAAATTACCACCAGTCGTCGTTTGTATGTTCAGCGTTATGTCCGTCGACTGCGGGGAGCCACACCCGTACACTTCTGTTCCCGTAGCGCGTTCCATATTTTACACATATAGTCCACTAGAATTTATAATTCGCTCACTATTTCAACGACGCACTACCTTACTAGGATTACACAGCTATTTTATTGCAAGATAGAAATAACAGGGTCACACGCCAGACCCCCAGATTTGATGTGGCCGTAGACAGTGTGACCAGTCGCCTTCGATATCCCGTTATTTTTTTTTTACAACAGCTGATGCGAAGCGGGCCTCCTTTACATTCCGTTATGCACTATGAAATAAATCAATATTTGAATTTATTTACTCATTCTAGATATCTGTGACTAATCAGTAGCAAATCTTAGAAACGTACATACTTCTTGTTAATATTTAAATAAAACATATGATTATAGCCTTCCAAGAATGTAATCTACTGCTTTATCATATATCGCTTAAACGCAACATACTAGAAACGGAGAAAATACGTCATCGGCCTGCCTGACGTCATCATGACGTCACGCGACGCCTATCGTGGCTTTTTGTGGGAAATTTAAAAGTAGGTTCTCTTTAAGTTCTCTTCCTCAAACAAAAATTACTGAAGCTAATCAGGGATTTCCCTTTAGAATTATAGCGTGTCTCATATTAACTTTAGATTTTACGCTCGATTGATTTAAAGGGTGTTGTTTCTTTGAATATCTTATACGCAGTTATGTCACAGAATAAGTTGTTATGGAGTCAAAGTACAGGTAACCGCGGAAGTGACTATAATCACTTTTATCTACCTACACATCTTATCAATGTTTTGAAATTAAATAATACGCGATCTGAAATGTATGGGGATTCCTAGCGATTGTGCTAGTAGTATTTTATAACGTGTAATATTTAAATAGTAAATTAATAACATTAGCTACAGTATCTAGTATCAAGTCGGAAACAATGCACTTAAAAACCTCATAGATTTGAGTCATATCTATTCTCAAAAACGTGACCATGCATAAACTCTATTCTTAGCTAAAATAAAACTTTGTTGAATACAAGGGACAGCCGCATAGCCCGCCTGTGCCTGCTAAAGGAAAACATACATTAGTCAGACCTTTAGAAGTGTAAAAAAAAGAACATCTATCCTCAACCGTTTTATTTCAGCACCAATCAATATAAAACGTAAATTTAACAGCTATCACAGTTACTTATACTCTAAATACACAATATATAAATTATAATTTAGATTTAAATTTGTTTTATACATTTCTTTCGTATCTAAGCGATACTAACATTACTAACTCAATTAGATGGGTGTATCAACTTTTTCTTGTCACTAGTCGCCATTGTCTCCTGGGTCACTCATAAAATACTAGTTATTTCGTATTTAAATGAACCAAACTTTTTTTGGTAATTATAAAGCCTTTCCATAATGGGATATCTACTAAGCATGTTTGTAGAACATGGTACAGCAGCTCTTCTAAGAAACTATGCTAATATTGTCTCCTGGCTGATGGGACAGAATAACAACAAGAAATAGTTGATCGGCCCAGATACATTAAAAAATTAAATCATTATAAATAAAAGCTTTTTACTGTAGTAAAGCAGGCATATAAAATATATAGAAACAGTAGGATCACGTAAAAAAAAAATCAATCAAAAGACAAATAAAAAAAAATCATGAGCATAACTTTTCATAAAATGCTAAATGAACACTATCAAACGTCCCACTTTTCTTATTCAAATATAAGCTTAAACAATGTGATACAGGTATAACATTCAATAAAAAAATCATACAACACACTTAGTTATTTTCTGTAAATAAATAAATCACATTAAAACATCACAAATATTAAAGGATTTTAGAAGATTATTAAGTAGTGTAGAAACGGAAGTCTCGAACTCCTCGGTAGATATAGCGGTACAATAATTTGGAAGATTACTTTTTTTAATTGTTCTTGACTTAACTTCCGAACTTCAGAGAGTTTTGAGCCAAATGTTACAAACGTAAACAGATACATCTATTTAAATTATTATGGCCTCTCCTAACTTCACCAAATTTCAGCATTTAGTAGAGCGATTGAATTCGTTCCTCCTACTTAGCCAGCTATTATCTAAAAGCGCCTGCCATTTGTCGCAAAATCCTTAGAGATTTCCATTTACAATTAAATAAATTTTTCGTCGAGACAGTAATCTTAAACTGCCGCCTATTAGGTATTGGGTAGATCAGACAGTATCTAAAAGTAAAGCAAATAATATAATAATTTAATAAACAAATAAAATCGCGTTCTATTTAACTACCACCTAGTACTTCAATCTTACAGGAATGAAAATTAACACAGATGAAATTTTCCAAATGTTTGAGTAGGCATACATGTACAGTCACCTGCTATAATATATTACTCTTCGAAGGCCGCAAAAATATGTGACACGCTCTTATGGCTCTACAAATAAGATAGTATCATATATTTTTACGGGCTTCGCAGAGTAACATATTATTGCACGTGACTGTACATGGGAAATATTTCACTTAATATTGCACAATAATATTATGTCATCAAATTATCTACAATCAAAATTAAGTTTATATTTACAACAAGCGTTAAATTTATCTAGCGTCATTAGAAATATTTTATAACGTTGGCAACATTGATTTTAAATTTTAATGTATAATATTTCATAAACATTCACTATGGTCCCTATCGTAAAACAGCTTGAACTTTCAAAAGTCGGTGTGAAATAGTGCTTTGCAATTTATTTATAGCATTTAGGTAATATACCTACAGCACGAAATACATACATACATTATTATGGGCAAAACATTTATTACAGGAAGCTATCCCTAAGGAATGATACAGAAGTAAACTTAAAAAAGAACATTGTTAGCCATATGCAAACATGATGCCACATCACATGGTGATTTTCATTTTCATTCAATTCAATCAAAATCATACATTCAAATCAATAATTTAAATAAAAATCTGTACGTAACGTAACGTAACAAGCAATATTGCATCGATTTCGCGGACTCAAATATGTAGTCGTGTAAAAACGATTTGCCATTCGCAACTAAAGCACCATTTCACCGCCAAGCCATTTTGAACCGTCTGATCATTACAATAAAGTTCACGATCCAAATTCCTGCGTGTCGCCGTCTATCTCCTCAAAGACGTAGCCACCGCGGCCGTCCATCTGCAGGTAGTGGTCGTGGTGCTTCCATAGAGACTTGCGGTGAGATACCGTGAACAGAGATATACCCATCTATTTGAAAAAAAAAAGATAAATTAAGAAAAGGGATACGGTGGACCATAAAATTATACATACAGTATGTAACTGAACGAAAAGCAATTACTCAAACCCGTTAATGTTTAGGTCATACTAAGCAATTTTTACTATGGGACCAACACCGAAATCGCGAAAAAAAAATTGGCTCTCCCATAGGAAATTTCAACATCAGACTAGCAAAATGTATGAAACATCCAATTTTTTTCCGTGTTTTCGGGGTTGGTCCCATAGTAAAAGTTGCTCAGTATGACCTAAACATTAACGGGTTTGAGTAGGTAATTGCTTCGTTCAGTTATACATACTGTATAATAATTAATAAAGCACAGTTGTCACATCAGGAAATTATTATTTAGCACATAAAATGCTTTTCTTACCACTAAGTCACTAAGTAGCTTTTTCCGGACGCGTCATAGCAATAGCGGATGGGAGACATTCTTAAAGCGTGTGCTGTGTGATTGGCTAAAATAATTCCACGGTAAATATAAACTTATCTTGATGACTAACGGGGTTATCGATATCAAAGAATTAACTGAATAAAACCCATTTGAATACGAGTACTTACTTGAGGTAATTTACCAGTTATCGTTATAGGAATTCCCTTTTTGCTAATAGTTACGGACGTTTATTGTGTTATTATGAACCAAATACGTATAAACGAGTGTAGGTCTTTCTTGAATGTTCTCGTAAAGTAGGCACTGTGCATCCTAATCCCGATTGTTTTATTTAGTTTAAAAAGGCAGACTAATAAATGTTATAGATTTTAATATCAATAATCTTACGTCTTTTTAGGATAGGTACAGTCAGCAGCAGAAGTTGCTAAGCGGGTGAGGTGTTCAAAATTACCTAGACACGCTCTTATTCTCTTTTTTGAGAACACCTGGCCCGCTTAGCAACTTCTGCTGCTGACTGTACTTAAAATGTAGTCATAGCCGATAACTAAGAGGTAAACATTATCGAAGATAATGACACCTTGTTCCAGGGTCTAAAAACTTTAAATATAATGTTCCATATTCATGACACTGGTTTATTATCTATACTATAAGGTAAATTAACTGTGGTTTAATAGTCTGTCTTCGTTTTTCCTCTAGACTTTTCATGTGAGAGGTTTCCCCACTATTGATTCCTTGTATTTATTAAATAATATATGGTATGTTATAGACATTTTTAGGCAATTCCGCAAGTTTAGTAAAACTTGGTTTCTTTCGTGTCGTGGATCCTTAAATAATCCATGTCAGAGCTCAACGGTGTTGACAGCCCCTGGCCGTCGCGTCCATCAGGTCTAGTTCCTATAAGTAGTTCGTTTTTTTAGCATTAGAAATAAGGTAAACAATCTTGATGTGTCTTTTAATTGAACAACACATTTTAAAAATAAGTTACTGCAAATATGTAACAATTATGAATCTAATACGATCATTTATATTCTTCTGCTTTTATAAGTAATAGTTATTGATTTTTAAAAAGCGTTTTTCGATTAAATGACATGTCAAAATCGCTTACCTTCTATGAAGTTCTAATGCTAAAAAAACGAACTATAGCAGGAGAATAGGCATGCGGGGCCATTGTTAGCTGTGCTGTGGCACATATACTTACCTTAGGTAGAGTAGCCACGAAGCAGACCTCATCTGGCTATACTTAGCTTGCAAAGGCCAACCTATAGTTCGTTTTTTTAGCATTAGTAAGAACTTGCAAGAAGGTAAGCGATCTTGACATGGCTTTTAATTGAAAGGCGCTTTTTAAAAATCAGTAACTATTACTTATGAAAGCAGAAGAAAATAAATGATCATATTAGATTCATAATTGTTACATATTTGCCGTGACTTATTTTATAAACGTGTTTTTCAATAAAAAGACACATCAAGATTGTTTACCTTATTTCTAATGCTAAAAAAAACGAAGTATAAGACCTCTAAAGTGCCTACCGCAGAAATAGAATTTTCGATATCTGCCTCTCTATCACATGACTATGCAAAAGAGATCAAGAGGGAGATAAAGAAATGTCTACTTTTGCTTTCCGATTCCTGTTCAGCACCTTTCAAATGGACTGGTTCTTGTCGGGCGATAGTTGTTAACACAGGTATATATATGTGTAGTGTTGGTGTCTTACCTCTCTGCAGTATTGGTACATCTGACCCTCGACGTCTACAGACACAGCGCTGGTGCACTCATCCAAGATGGCGAACTGCGGCTCGTGGTAGAACAGGCGGGCCATCTGTGACAAACGAATATATTCAATGCTTATGCTAGGATCGGCGTTGGTTGGAGTCGATGCGCACCCAAAAAACTGTGCTTAAAGTTCTTAAACTGCAGAAAACAAAAATTGCACCTCTTTGAGATTCCTCAAGCTGGTGATTACTTCTTCGATTTGCTTTTCTTTTCAAAACTTCTTCGACCTCTGTAGTATTCGTCTTTGCTGCTGTGTTCGACATTTTCATCCCAATGGAGATACATAGAGCTTATGACTGATAGAGTGTGTGATGAATACAGTTATTTATTACCTACAAAACGTAAACGTGATAAGTCAGCATGTCTGCTGTCCTATATTTCAGTTAGAAAATACGTTGACATAATAAATGCATTGAAAATGAATGAGGAAAATCTTAATAAACAATTATAGCTAACGGGTACCAACATTTTCGAGTAATTCAATTTGCTCGCAATTTACTTACATAGTAAACTGCGGAAACAATAACTCCTGCATATAAACAATAAACGTGCAGAGATGCATACCCAAAGCCCAAAGTCAAGGATCTTTATTCTTAAATTTGTACTTTAAAATATTATACTCCTGATGAGATAACGAAGATGAATGGGGATGAATACAGGGTTGTTTTGTAGTATAATGAGATCGAGAGTGCCGATTGTCTTTTGTTTAACTGTTGAAGAGTCAATAGCATAACATAAACAAGAGGGGTAATAATCCATAGAGTTTAAAATCTATTGTTTCGAAAAGGATCTGTTTGTTTGTACTAATCGTTTAATCCTATTGTTGTAAGGTTGGGTTGTAAAGGAACTATAAAAATTGTTTAAAATACAAAACTACTAAAGAATTTAATATTTTTAAGGGCACATGAAGTAAAACAACTAGTCCTTTTGTGGATGTAATTGATCTCTTTCTTTTGAAAACAAAGTGAGAGAGACGAGCGAGTCGTATCGACGATAACAAAACAAAAGAACCTGTCTAAACTGCAAGACGCAATTCAAGACCAAAAAAAGTAAGACAATGTTGCCACTGCAATCATTTGTTTGTAAAATAGTAAATTCCTTTTGATAAATAATCAAGCTAAGATAATTTATTTATTTGAAATTTTACTCCTACGATTTAAAAAAAGTATTTTTATTTACTTATCTTTACATAAATACAAGACGCGCTAGTAAAAAGTGGCACTTTGTTTACTTTTTTTGGTCTTGAATTACGTTTTGCAGTATAGTCATTGTTTCTTGGATATTCAATTTTATAAACCTTTTAGGGAATAACATATTTTCATATAAGACTATGATTCTTTGAAACAAAACAAAGAACATTAGGTAATTATTAAATAAAATAAAAAAACATACAAAACCAAACCAATAACCACTAATCAATTAACCCACCCCGAGTTATTCCAGGCGCAAAAGTTCCCACCACGCTCGCTGTTTCCGAGTTGAATCGCAATAGACAACCTTTGCACCAGGAATGATCCGGAGCGGGGATCAAGACCCCTCTCACGCAAGCGACTCCCGAACTCCCTAAAGAAGGAACTCTCTCTCTCTCTCTTCCGAGATATATGTCCCACATGGTGATGGGGTCAGCTTTCCGTGTCTTTCGCTTCCACTTCGCCCGATCCTCGACGTCGTTTTCGGACACCTTGCACTCAATCATACCTTTTAGCACTACTAAATTAAACAATGAACTATTAAATTGTATTAATCTTAATGAGTATCGATGTAATAGTAAAAACTTACAGCTATTCTCTGCTTCTCGCCGCCGGAGAGTACGTCCATCCAGTCCTCCACGGCGTCCCAGCCGCCCTCGCGGCTCGTCAGGTACGCCAGCTGTACGATCTCTAGGAACCTGAGATATTACGCAAACGAGAACATTAGTTAGTAAATCTACAAATTAAAACAATAATATTTTTCTAATCCGCGATATAACGTGCTAGTCAATCAGTGCTAAACCATTATACTTGCGTATTTTTACATGCAATTAAAGGAGAATGGGCAATTTGTCCCATGGATGTATACTATTGAGACATACCTCGTTTGAAAGGGCTTACACGTAGCATTAATTTGTTGTATGACACCAACTTTGGATAACGTGCAGGGACTGAGCTATTTAAAAAAAAGTGTGACGCATATAAACTGTTTTTTTAGAGTATACTTGTTATGTAGCTAGTTGTTAGGTGTTTTATACGAAAGACCATGAGAAATGGTACACTTCAGTGTACCAATACCTACGTTTAAGTACGTAAAGGGCTGGAATTAATTGATAAAAGTTATGCTTGAATTAAAAAAACTGTAATTAAACACTTAAGCTTGCTTGTATACACAAGCCATATATAACAATTAAAAGCCATTTTTATAAGGTATTTTTAGAAAAGTAGACGTACACTTAAATGCTTGCAGGGGCTGAGATATAACTAGTTTATTAATTAATTCATTGTGGTAAATGCCGCTTTCATTGTTCTACCTGACACTAGATGGAGCTTTTGTAGAAGAATAGGCATTTTTACAATTGTTATACATAAATGAGACATATATTATTTGGAAGGTGTTAACTTTAGCATTAATTTCTTATATGACACCATAGGCCGAAAGTATCCAGGGAATATACTATTAATTATTTCGATCATGCACTGCGGCGTAAGTTGGAACTAAAAAATGTCACTCATCTAGGCTTCGTTTTCTAACTATTTACATCACTTTGCATGCCTGTAATATAAAGTTATTGGATTTCGTAAATTATTACTGGTATAATTCTTATATTTTCGTATATAATCAAGTCGCACTAAACAACTTAAGTATGTATTTTCAAATCCTCTCTAGTACTGACATCTTGCGTGCAATAGAAGAACCAAATAAGCGGCAAATGCTGGGTCCACATAGTCGCATTTAAACGCTCTAAAATATCACTGAGAACTAAGAATTCACGACATCACAAGTTTGTTTAAACCTGAATGTTGACAATAAAACGAGAGGTCACCATGAACATCGTAAGTTTCATATATATATTTGTCTCATTTTGTTGTTCTTACATATTCCAGTAATAAAGCAAGATAAACGAGACATAAGTTTCGAAGTTTGCGGTGGGGATATAACCCTGGCGGTCAGGCTAAGTGTTCTATAGAACCTAGTCAGTCCAGGCCAGATGATCAGGAAAAAAATTGGCGTCAATCTCATGTAGCGTCCACTTGATTTATCTCTCTGCAAGAAAGTATAAGTAGTGAAACATTCGAGCCGGTACAGACGGACTGCAACTCGACTGTAACTTGTATAGGAACTGCACGCCAATTGCAACGTTAGTACTTGCAGTCCGTCTGTATCGGCGCTATGAGTTTGCGTCGCAAGTCGAAGGTGCGTTTCTTTCGTTTGCCTTAAAAAGCACGATAAAATGGTAGCTGTATGACATGAATAATATAAGTAGGTGTATATATATATATATATATATATATAATTATACATTATTAAATAAAACCTTTCAAAACTTTAAGTATATTATATTTATTTCACGCAAACTAAGAAATATTTCACGACATACATTTTCTATAAATATTAGCAGGACGAGTCAACAATTCAACATAAAGCAAGCATCGGGAATAAGTATGAATAAGTAAGTACATTAAGATTTGGGAATGGCTAGTGCGCAAATCTCGGATCATTTGCGAAACGCTCGCTAAGGGCGTCCGAGTGGGTGCCGTCCTAAGTCCATAAAATCCGTCGCATTCAAACATTCCATTTTCAACCGAAGCTGCACTACTGCTCCGATACTACTGCAGCGGCCCGAATGCATCGGTGTTATTGTCAATTTCCACACTAAAATGAATGACGATACCGACTGCACGTAATATGGTGATTTTAACGCACTTCCGACCGCAGCTGCACTACTGCTCCGACACTTCGGTGTAATTGTCAATTTCAATAGTAAAATTAATGACGAGACCGACTGCACGTAATATGGTGATTTTAACGCACTTCCGACCGCAGCTGCACTACTGCTCCGACACGTCGGTTTAATTGTCAATTTCAATTTGCGCCTGTGAACGGGTTCCAGCAGGCGTTCTACATGACATTAAAGCTCTCCAAACGGCCTCTACGTGTTGGATCTGTATCCCCACGCAAGCCTATCAAAAGACCGGGATTTATAGGCCCGTGAAATCCAGAAATTAATGACGAGACCGACTGCACGTAGTATGGTGATTTTTGCGTAATATATTGCACGCTGCAGCAGCGCAACGATCGTATACCGCACGTCAAATCTGTCAAGGAACTGAAATGTCTTTGGTCACAGATATTAGTAGTTCCAAGCAAAGAGGATATGTAACTACTACGTTCTAAGGAGTTTATTATTACACACACATGTACCGAAAGAAATAGCATAGCTTATCTCTGTCTATTTGTGTCTGGATACTAGTTGGTACTACGCAACCACAGTAGATTACAGTAGTCTGTGCTAAGGTCGCGCACGGTGCGATTAAGGAATGGAAAGGAATTTCCTCCGGTGCGCGGATGAGGCTCCCTGTCGATTTTTCTCAAGGGTCTATACAGTATGGAGTTCTTCAAAAATGAAACTCGGACTCGGACCCGGTCTCGGACCCGGAAACGGACCCGGACTCGGACCCGGACTCGGACCTGGGCCCAGAAAACCACTATGATACCTTAACTAAATAAACAACTATGATTACCTACCATAAAATTAATGTAGGTATAAAGTACGATGATGCCAATCTTACTAGCCCCTCCCGCTTAAACCCCCGTACACCGCACGGAATGCGCCATTAAGTGGGTTAGGTTTGAACTGCGATCCTCACAGAACCGAACAAGGATTAGGTTAGGTTAGAACTGCGAGCCTTACAGAAACGGAATGCTACTTGAAAAGTGGGTTTGATTAGGTACGAACTGCGATCCGCACAGAACCGAACTGCTATCTGAGGAGTGGGTTAGGTTAGGCTAGAACTACGACCCTCATGGCTCCTCTTCACGATGGGCCAACGTCGGCCACTCCAAGGGACGCATTTATGCGTTAGAGGGAGCAAGTGATATTGCTATCTCATTCTACCGCATGGCTGCGTCCCTTGGAGTGGCCGGCGTTGGCCCATCCTGTAGAGGAGCCATTATACAGAAGCGAAATGCTAGTAGAAAAGTGGGTGGTTTTACCTCCTTTTCTACATAGTGTACCATCTACAATAATCTTTCATCGGCCCCCATGGAAGTCGGTTTTTTTTTCTTAAAAATTATTACAGTACAGTTTAGGCCTGTATAAACGGTTAATTCCGAGCAAGTTAGCTAACCCTGTAATGCGCAAGTGGCCCTAAATGTATATCATTTTAATGTGGTTATGTACCTTCTGTGTATCAGCCAGTTCATAACATACGTATCCATGCACTTTACTATACAATTAGTATGGCAACTTGGGTACCTTTAAGTTGGGGCACCAGAAAAAATGGTTCTAGTTTGTCTTTTCTGGTCCTGAATGTTAAAGCTCTGAAAGGCAATACAAATATTTATTTACAATGATTGTTATTTTTACACAGACACCGAAGGTATACAATACAACACAAATACTCTTTATTCCACATCTCATTACACCTTACCATGTGTGGTAGATATGATGCGTATAAGGGCCACACAACACTAGCATATGCCCCCTTATTCATAAATGTTTACTAAAGTTGATAAGCCGATAATAACGTTTGTCCCTTTCCATCATACCAATACGTCAGAAAGGGACAAATGACTATGAAAGGGATAAATGGCTTGCCAACTTTAAGTAGTTAACCTTTAAGAATAAGGGGGTAAATAGTCAACTCTATGGCTCTTATAACTGCTACTAAGTATGTAAATGCAATGTCGCCACAGAACTGTGCAACGATGGCATTTTGCATAGCGTTGACTATTTAATTTGATGACTACAGGCTATGAAAAAGAAATGATGATGTTAAGTAAGATCGATTTGGATCTCATTGGTATTTGATGAGAACTGCTAACAAGTAAACGCTTCTATTGACAATTTTGGGCAATAATCCATCCATAAAGCGCTTTACCAGCAGAGCAAAAATGTGCTACATTTACATGTCACGTATACGACATTTTTTGGAAGGAAGTATAATTTATTAACACAATCATTTATTATGAAATATAGGTAGGTAACAATTAAGGCATTGACGCTGACGGACTAGCGATTTAACGCGGCAGGTATAGTAAAATAATGAATACGCGTAAGTCCTCTAATGTGGCTAGAAGCAAGTAAAATTATTACATCTGGCTCTGAAAACAATAGCATGTAAAATAATTAGGTAATGTCTTACCTGTCCATTTACAAAGTTGCGTGTATCAGAAGTCGATCATGTATGATTGTTTGAATTGTTTGATAAGTAATTAATACAATATAGGTACATGAGGCATAGGCGCATTTAAAATACGCTATTTTGTAGAGACCATGTTCATTATTTTAAATTGTATGTTTTGACAATTATTGACAATGTTACATTGAGCGTCATCTTGACATTACTTTAGAAAGTCCATAGACGTTGGTAAACTATCTATATTTTTTAAAATGATGGAGTAAGACTGTCGAGATTACCGCAATTTAGAAATGCTTTACGTCAAGTTGAATTTTGACTTGTTGCGACATCTAGCGGTGAGTAGAAAAATTAAGGCTTAATTAACCACACTTAATTAACTCATTAAATGGATTTATTTCGATTCCTGCAAGCGTATGACCTCAGCTATGTTATACGAAAAATAGCTTATACAAATACTTTTCACATGATATACATGACATGTGTATACACTCTTATTCCGCTGTACAGCAAGTAATTTTTAGTATGACGATTTTGTAAAACTGTAAACTCAAACCCTTTAAATACTTTATCGTTGGTGTTGATACAAAAACCATAAAGCATTCTTCATATTCTTTCTATTAAAATACGCTACAACTTATTATATCAAGCGTATTATGAAAAATAACTGCTTATGTGCGCAACTTTTTTTTGTATATAGCTCGGTCCCTGCAAGGTGTCTAAGGTTGGTGCCATACAATAAAATGATACTACGATTATGAGCTTCAAAACGACATATATCTCAACAGTATACATCCATGGGACACTGCCCATACTAAAGTGCCCATTCTCCTTTCCCACCCTCCCACCACAATAATAAATACGCAAATAAATATAACAAACCACCAAAAGTACAAAACACGACACGTATTTCGCCTCTTTACGAGGCATCCTCAGGAGATACTGGAGATGTTGACGGTCTGACGTCCGGCAACGGAACGGACGGTTTGTTTTAATTATGGTTTTCAACAATGTAACGCCTGATTCTATTAATTAATAAACCTACACCTAATAAGATTTGCACAGAAAGGTTTGTAACCGTCACCTTTTACTGTATGCGGAATATCATAGTTTTCTGTTGAATCACGTTAGTTCTTGCATCGATTGTCCTCTACCACAAATTGTGGTACAGCATGTTCACCTGTTTACGTTTCCTCCTTGTTACATCTTATTTGAAAGTACATCTATCAAGTGTATCTATCAAGTATTCAGACATAATCGTACCACGTAATTCATAAATACAATAACTTTCTTTATACAATTGAAACATACGTAAAATAAACTAATAGAGCATGTAATTGCCCACCTGTTCAGCTGAGCATCCGTGCGGCCGCGGCGGACCATCTCATCCCGAGTTTGAGGGTAGATCACCTGGACAAAATGAACACTGTATAAAAAACTGGTCAAGTGCGAGTTCAGACTCGCGTTTCAAGGGTTCCGTACATCACACAATTTTCAACAATTTTTTTTTGTATACACGGTGTAACATGACGAAACCGAATAATTTCAACAGCGTATTCCTGATCATATTTAGAGACAAAAATTTCCTACAAACTTTTTTGAAATTCGCCTAGTTTCAGAGTTAATACCAATTTAAAAAAAACATGTTTTTATTGTTACCTAGTGCAAAACGCCCTTTTGATGGCGATGTTGCTGCTATGGGACGTAGTCTAAATATCCTTATTGATAGATGTCAAAAAGTGACAAGTAACACTTTGCAAAAAGTAGGTTTTACGAATAAAAATTAATTTTAAGTGACAAGTTTACAAAAAATTGAAAAAACAAAAAAAAATATTTTTTTTTGTTTTTTAGCGTAATTGACCTAAACTCATATTACATTTTTTCCGTCTTTTGACCTCAGAAATGCGTGGTTAAAATTATTCGGTTTCCTCATGTTACACAGTGTATACATGAAACGTGACGTGAGTGAAACGTCTTGAAAAACCCGAATGGGTCAATCAAAAACAGATGTAACATGAAGTTTTCTGGCGTGGCGTGGTGGCGTATATCTCTGCAAAGTAGCTTAGATAGGAAGATTAAATGCCGAACAGTAGTACAAGTGTCCAAATGCGAAGACTGAAGACCGAGCTCCGCCTAGGGCTATAGCTCGGAGCGTCCGACGGGTCGCGCTTCCTACAACTTCCGCAAGTGTTTTAAAAGCGAATGCCGAAGAGAGATAATACCTACAGGGTGGCCAAAAAATAAGTGCATTCCCGTAGCCGGGGAGGTTTTCGGATTATACTGAGCTTTACAACTTTTACTATGGGACCAACCCCGAAATCGCGAAAAAAAATGTATCCTCCCATAGAAAATGGACCATCCAAAATTTATGAAACAGCCATATTTTTCCTCGAGGTTTCGGGGTTGCACGTTGGCAACGGGAATACACTTAGTTAATTTTTTTGCCACCCTGTATAGTGCTTTTTAAAACACGTAACAATAGTAACCTAATCAATCAGTACTACACTTGTACCAATGCGGCTGTGTGCCAGATACAGCCTAGTCACATTTTTTGTCGTCATTTCGACTCACGCTTGAAGTAAAGGCACGCCTCTTCGGGACACTTCGGGCCTTCGGCCTTATGCGGATATCGGCCTAGGGCCTTCGCAATAGCTGTCTACATCACGTTTCACTTAAACCATTGCGGCTGTGTCCCTAAACAAACTAAACCGCATTTTTGGTCTTAAATCCGACTCACGCTTGACCGTAGATTTCTAATAGGTTTTCCTGTCATCTTTAGGTAAAGGACTATTTTGTGTATTTTTTTCAGAATTTTAGGCCCTGTAGTTTCGGAGATAGAGGGGGGGGAATGGTCATTTTTTGTCTATTTTCTTGAATAACTTCTAAACTTTTTATCGTAAATTTATAAAAAAAATATATTTGAGATTCTCACAACGTGCTCTTTTGTTTGATATGTAACACGATATAGTTTGCAAAACTTTGTTTTTAAATGTTATCTTTTACCCCCCAAAAGTAGCCCTTATGTTTAAAATTCATTTGTTGACGTTGCATATCCGTCTTTGGGTCACAGACTTACATATGTGTACCAAATTTCAACTTAATTGGTCCAGTAGTTTCGGAGCAAATCGGCTGTGACAGACGGACGGACAGACAGACGCACGAGTGATCCTATAAGGGTTCCGTTTTTTCCTTTTGAGGTACGGAACCCTAAAAAACACTAAGGGCTGATTTTAGTTACATTGCGGACTGTTGGTTACGTCCAATTCAACCGACCGATCAAAACCCGCAATGTAATGGAACTCGCATGCGCGTTCTCGCATCGTCTAAATGAGCCCTAAACTAAACAGGGCTTAAATATCGGCAGGAAGACGACCAATCATAAACAACAGATCGTCACAATTAGATGCACGCGCATCAAAAGGTATGAAACCTCGCGGTCATAACTACGTTACCATGTCGCGCAATGCGAGCTTTGCATAATTATATCTTGTCGCGTATCTTTAAATGAACGAAAGCCAATTGGTTGCCACACGCTTTAATTAAGTGATAAGAATGTCTTCGTAAAAATTCAGTTCATTACACAACGGGTACCACAGTGTGGCACTAACAATGTAACAATGTATTGTCAGTCAAATTGGTTTTGCTATCGAATGGGTCACATGTCTAACAACACCAAGGAACCTTACCTGGTCTCTAAGGGTCCCTAAGGTCATGTAAGGCCTCTGCGGCACGTAGAACAGCTTGCCCTTGGGCGGCTTCGTGAGAGTGCCCCCGAAGATGGGCCACAGTTCACCCAACATACGGAACATGGATGACTTGCCGCATCCGTTGGGTCCGCATACCAGCACGTTTATTCCTGATCTGAAAAAACATTACAGTTAGAATTGTTATCCACTAGACTAGAGGACCGTGATCAGTATATTACTGGATGGATAATGTATTTTTTATGATGTAAGGACCTCCTTAATGTAATCTTCTTAATGTAATCTCTTAATGTAATCGCTTCGCTTCGGTTAGGCAACCGAGCAGACGAATCGCCTGATAGGAAGCGATTACAGTCGCCCGATATCATTGAAGGTAAGTAAAGTAGTAGCTCTGTGAGCTGTAAATCTTGCGACACAAAAATAACCGTTATCGAACATGCTCACAAAACTTCACGAGAATCTGTTGAGAAATACGACCTGTAGGGGGTCCCCTCTTCCTTCACGAAGTCAGCGAGAAGTAGTTTGGAGTAAAACCACAGAAAGGACACTTGTTACAAAACTGAAGTTTGACAGCGATTCAGGGTCGAATCATGCTGTTCCTTCCTGTTGCACTATCCCTTTCGGCTATTTAGGGTTCGCAAAATTCAAGGTCATTATGTTATCGGTGGTCGTGCACGCGAAGGGACGTCAAGTTGTGTCAACACTAATAATTGTTCGGAGCAATGCTGAGAACGGAGCCGAATTTGCCCGAAGTCAGGAGTGTCTCCCCACTGGTAATACTGGGGCATTCCACGAGACTGTCGCCTACATAACGCAATTCTTCTAATACTTCTGGAAATGCTGAGTAAGCGATATTGGGTCAGGTAATATTTCATGACTTGGCTAACAAATTGGCAGTATATTCTCGAGATTCACGTATTTCATTGAGGTAGCTGCCATACATGGCAAAAGCGTTATGTAAGCGACAGTCTCGTGGAATGCCCCTACTATGGGATTTTGGGTACCGCAAACGTCACCGTCAACTAACTTGACTTCGAAGGAGAGTTCCTTGATGAGCACGTCGCCGTTGGGCGTGACGAGCGGCACGCGGTCGAAGCGGATGATCTTGTCCTGGTAGATGATGCGGCCCGCGCCTGGCGCCATCAGCATCGGCATCACTGGAGAAATAGTTACTTGTTTTACAAGGGGGCAAAGTTGTTGTTTAACCGCTCGTGTTAATATTGATACCCGAGCAAGCGAAAGATTCCAAAATTGATATCTTGAGCGTTGCGAGGGTTTCAAAGCACGAGGGTTAAACAAAATTTGCCCCCGAGAGAAACACAACATTTTTCACCACACCAACCCGAAGCAAATATTAAATGTAAAATATCAAACAAAATCAAATCCAAATGAATGTTATTATTTAATATTTATAATCCAAAATCATCATTTAAAAGTCAATTCTACCGGCAAACATAAGAAAACATCTCAAAATTTGTATTCGACTACTTTGCCTCACATGTGAATAAAATGCAACTTTGCTATTAGTTTGTGAAGTGCAAAGTAAGCCTTTCCGAGCTGGTGTGGCGACAAATACATTATCATGATCTGCTAAACAAAGGCAAGGAACATTACAAAAACTAGGTTTCAGTGGACGCTCGAGCAGCGAACAAACCAGCGGGTCGTTCGGCGCGTCCACGTTAAACAAATGCAATCGTATGCGAGCGTCCTCTGCGTAGGTACTAATCAAGTCCTTTGGTCTCCTGACTGTATGTGCCGTTGGACGCTCGCCACTGAGGCGTTCTTTGTTGACCTTGGAAAAAACGGTTTTCTTCTGCTGTTAACTCCCACAACATTCACCAGATCCTTAGTCTAACTTCCCATACGCTAAACTAGTGGTTATGGCATCCCATACGCTAAACTACAGTGGTTATGGCGTCCCATACGCTAGACTCTATAGCGCTTGGAGACAGTTTTTAGAGTTTACAATACCTACACTTACCGCCGTTCCCGTTCTCCACCTGCCCCACCATAGTCCTGGTGTACTTCCCCTGGTTCACGTCAGACAGAACAGTCCGCAGCTGCGTCACTCTCGACCTGAGACCGGCCAGTTTGCCCCGTGGCTCGACATGTTTACTGGACACTTACCGCCGTTCCCGTTCTCCACCTGTCCCACCATGGTCCTGGTGTACTTCCCCTGGTTCACGTCAGACAGAACAGTCCGCAGCTGCGTCACTCTCGACGTGAGACCGGCCAGTTTGCTCAACTCCCGTCCAGAGAGGACGAGGCGGCCGATGGCTTCAGCCATCTTTACCAGCATGCGCCCGTACGTGTAGTAGTGCTGCGAAATTAAGGAGATTTTACTAATTGACACTTGTGCATCGACGTTCCTAGGTCAAACGCATAGAGAAACCGGCCAAGTATGAGTCAGACTCGCGGGTTCCGTACCATTACGCAAAAAACGGCCAAAAAGTCACGTTTGTATGGGAGCCCCACATAAATATTCATTGCAACAGAAATACATCATCTATGAAAATGTCAACTGTCCATCGCGGTTCACTTGCTTCAATCCCAGACCATTCATTAGATTATTGTTCATTGTTAGATAAACAATAAATGGATTAGTCCCTCCTCCTCGCGTCGGTATCCTCAATGCTGAGGGTCGTGACCATCTCGTCGAAATAGTTTTGTGCGGACCACTTGGCGCCAGTGGATTAGAAATGGATTTGTAAAAGTACCTTAAACCTGTCGTTGTCGGTTCCCGTAGTGAGCAGGTTGTGGTCCATGACAAAGAAAGGTCGCGACACCGCGTAGAATCCGACCGTGATCGCGACATCTACACATATAATTTAAATTTTGTATAGTCTGATAGTATGACGTATCTCATTGTTCGAATACGGCTGTCGAACAATGAGATACGTCAAATACTAGATACTATTAGATAATTTACGTAAAGCAAAACTTAATCCCTACAGGGCTTCTACAGGGATCATATTAATAAATTTCGAATTGACCAAATCAAAGTCAAATTGCTCATTACAATCCACTAGAAAACAGCTCATGATTTTCAAACTACTAAAGCTATTTTTACCAAACAGCCAATGTAACTCGATTAAGTAAACATTAAAATAAATAAAAACTTGAAAATATCGGTTAAAGGATAACTCACACTTGGCGATGATGTTGTCTATGAAGCCCATAGCGACGCGGAAGTTGAGGAAGTTCCGCAGGTGCCGCGTCAGCTTGTAGAAGCTC
This sequence comes from Cydia fagiglandana, assembly GCF_963556715.1. Classification (NCBI taxonomy): domain Eukaryota; kingdom Metazoa; phylum Arthropoda; class Insecta; order Lepidoptera; family Tortricidae; genus Cydia; species Cydia fagiglandana. The sequence goes on from NC_085938.1 coordinate 10,122,095, forward strand.
GCTAGAACTGTCAGCTGCTCGCGGTGGTTGCCCTGCACACATACATTTCTTATGAACACACAATAAAGGCTTGTGCACACCGGCTGCGTGTGCGTGACGTGCACGTGCGCGTGCGGCGTTGTAGTATACAGATCCTTATGCGAGCCGGCACACCGCTTGCGTGACGTGTGCGTGTGCGGCTCCAAAATTTTAGCGCACGCGCACGTCACGCACACGCAAGCCGGTGCGCACAGGCCTTAATACATTTTTCCGTCCGTCAAAACAATCAATGGAATTTATATGATACACAATTCCTCGAATGGTGAATAAATATTCTCGTTGCTACTAACACACACGTAAATAATCTTAGTACATCTTCATTAAGCTTTAGGTTACGTCAAACATGTTTTGCATATGACAAAACAATTAATAATGAACATGAAACAATGACAACTAATTTTGTAATTGTTTTAGTTATTGTATTTTACTTGTTGCAGATATGTACCTATTTTTAATCTTAATAAATATTGTATTAAATTTTGTAATTATGTTGACAATGTCAAACATACGCAGAAAATATGCTGTGTTAAAATATTTACAAGAATTCTTTGAAGATTATTTACCTGATAGAAAGCGATTTCTTCCGAATTCGTGATAAGCCTGGAGTTTACGTATCTAAATTCGCCTTCTAATTTTTGTTCTTGGACGGTGAGACGAGCTATAAATGAAAATAGTAGATTTTACAATACTATGGTTAGTTTTTTTTAGTATTAGAAAGAACTTGCAAGAAGGTAAGCGATCTTGACATGTCTTTTAATTGAAAAACGCTTTTAAAAAATCAAAAATCTATTACTTATGAAAGCAGAAGAATATAAATGATCGTATTAGATTCATAATTGTTACATATTTGCCGTAACTTATTTTAAAAATGTGTTTTTCAATTAAAATACACATCAAGATTGTTTACCTTATTTCTAATGCTAAAAAAACGAACTATAGTTCAGAGCTTTGTTAAAATTAAATACAAGAGTTCTTTAATACGATGCTGTGGTTCTTGATATAATCCAGTCTTTTTATGTTTAACTAACCTGTAGGCTTTCTGAGGTATGTCAGGAACACACCTGACACCAGGAGGTACGCCATCATTATTCCAGGAGTCTGAAATTAAATAAATAAGATATATATTAATATTTGCGAGAGTCTGGACAAAATTAACACCGAGACGAGTGGAAAAAAGAGAGGGGATGGCTTTGCTTACCAGTGGGACACACTGGGCTCTTAGTATATAACAATATTTGCAGATTAATGATTTTCCACCATCGTTTTGGTTAGGTTAGGTACGTATAGTACCATTAGATATACATTTTGTGTCATCAGTCACCTATCACTTCACTCAACAGTCCCTTATATGTATTAATAACAGTAGGTAGCGTACATTTCTGTGGGATTCATTCACAAGTTCAAGACACATTTGTGTTTGTCAAGATCACTTAGCAAAAGATACTTACACTGACGCCCAGATTAACGGTAAGCCTGTACAGATAGATGCCAATGTCCAGGATCGGCTTGCTGATGTTGCTGTACAGGTCCACGACGGTCTCGCAGAACTTGTCAATGTCCGTGGTGAGCAGTTGGTCCGCGTTCGATATCCGGTTGTCCAGGTTCGTCACTTGGCAACAAAAGATACTTACACTGACGCCCAGATTAACGGTAAGCCTGTACAGATAGATGCCAATGTCCAGGATCGGCTTGCTGATGTTGCTGTACAGGTCCACGACGGTCTCGCAGAACTTGTCAATGTCCGTGGTGAGCAGTTGGTCCGCGTTCGATATCCGGTTGTCCAGGTTCGTCACTTGGCAACAAAAGATACTTACACTGACGCCCAGATTAACGGTAAGCCTGTACAAATAGATGCCAATGTCCAGGATCGGCTTGCTGATGTTGCTGTACAGGTCCACGACGGTCTCGCAGAACTTGTCTATGTCCGTGGTGAGCAGTTGGTCCGCGTTCGATATCCGGTTGTCCAGGTTCAACACTTGGCAACAAAACATACACTGACGCCCAGATTAACGGTAAGCCTGTACAGATAGATGCCTATGTCCAGGATCGGCTTGCTGATGTTGCTGTACAGGTCCACGACGGTCTCGCAGAACTTGTCTATGTCCGTGGTAAGCAGTTGGTCCGCGTTCGATATCCGGTTGTCCAGGTTCGTCACTTGGCAACAAAACATACTTACACTGACGCCCAGATTAACGGTAAGCCTGTACAGATAGATGCCAATGTCCAGGATCGGCTTGCTGATGTTGCTGTACAGGTCTACGACGGTCTCGCAGAACTTGTCTATGTCCGTGGTGAGCAGTTGGTCCGCGTTCGATATCCGGTTGTCCAGGTTCGTCACTTGGTAGTATGTGAAGCCTCTGGAACGGGGAATAATATTCCTGTTAAGTAGTTAACTAGTATAAAATCCATACCCGAAGGGTGACAAGTGTAAAATTCCATGATTTAAAAAAATAACATTGTAAAAATATGTAAACATTTGAGGTGCTAATCCGATTATTCCGATTATTTAGCTTTGTTGGTTTGTGACTTTGTAGCTGATCTCATTCGTCTGTTTTAGAGGTTTAGACTCCGTCACCGCAATGGGAAATTTTATATCAACCATCGCAAAAATAAATAATTACCTGCCAATAGTAAGAAATTTTCCAACAAATAAGCTGTAATAGCACAAAATTACGTCATAAAAGCGATATAATCCGTTTCAATCGTGTTAGTTAAACGTTAAAATGGAAATGTATTCAAATTTTAAGGTTTCGTTGCATTTATAATAGGGTCTGGGTGTAATTATTTATAGAAATGTGGTTTACATATTCTCCTTTACCGGTTATGCGTCACGGTTTAATTTTTAGCTTTATTTTATAGTAGAACCAATTTTAATTATTTTTCTAAATGTAGAAATCCACATTGCTTAGGGTAAGACATACGCTAATACTCTAATTTTGAAAATACACTCCCCGGAGGGGGGTAAAATGACCGTACCTATTCGACGCGAGTGTACTCTGGGGCACAGGCATAGCTATGTCTGTTTTATTTTACTATGAAGTACTGCCATAGTAAACAGTATGGAGCGCTCATTTGTTACTTACATAGAATATTATTATGTATGACGTTACTTTATAGTTAAAACTCAAACAAACAGACTATTCAATTGTCAATATAAAATAAAATAAATATGTATGTGTCAATATTTTCATTAACCCTTTACCAGGCTATGGGATATATATTTCCCACATACGGCACTGTCTTCTGACAAACATGTGTTCTATTTTCAATGAGTAAATTCGATTGTTATTTTTGAAACGTCAGCCTGGTAAAGGGTTAGACATAGAAGTACTTCACTAGTCAAAACAAACAGACTATAGTGTGTCAATATTTTCATTAACCATTTACCAGACTAAGGAAAAGGAAAATATATTTCCCACATACGGCACTTCAAACAAGTGTTCTATTTTCGTTGAGTAATAGACCGGGAGATAGTGACACATTTTACTGGGTCATTTGTACCAGTATGGCGGTTCGTCAGGGGTCTAAGCACGTAATGAAGGAAAAAAAAATGATGGTCATAGCGCTGGTACCGGCGGCCCAATCGCGTGGGCGTTAGTCGAACGTGTCGGATAAAATACGAGTGTCAAACGATTTGTTCCACAAAAATCCTCGTATTTTCCGATAGTCCATAAAAAAGAAGTAGGCGGTAGCGTAATGCCATACTTCTCCGGTGTGACTTACAGCCCGCCATACTGAGGAGAACACATTAATTAAAAAAAAACAATTCAACCATTTGTGCCAAGCTAATTTTTGCACAGGTGATCATCGTCGAGCAGCCATTCATGGACATCACCATGCCATACTCTTCGGACGGTTCCAAATGGCCGCCATACCGCCGCAAGGGAGTTATTTTTTTTTGCTAAACGATTTGTACCAGAATTGCATTTAAATTTTTGGAAAGTATTTGATAAAATGTGACCGTTATTATAATTGCCATACTTATACTAGGGGGAAAAAGTGCTGCCATACTTGAAAAACTTATTTAATCGACACGTTTCAAAAATACGACTATGTATACGTAAAATAATTTTTTACAGCATGGCATCATCTTATTCTGTTTGTTTGGATACAATTATACCTAAAAAAAACGGGACGGACGACTGTGAGACTTAAGCCAAGACTTAAAACAAAAAAATATTTTTTGACGATTTGTACCAGTATGGCATTTGGATTTTTGGAAATTATATGATGCAATGTGACCATTATTATATTTGCCATACTTCTAATAGGGGGAAAAAGGGGCACCATACTTGAAATAAAAAAAAAAAATGTACACATTTGCCACCTCCTACAGGTATGGCATTATGAGATTTCCATTTATGATCACACAGAAAGTCTTGAAAAAAAATTTGAAGATGGTACAAATCGTTTAGCAATAAAAAAAAATTAACTCCCTTGCGGCGGTATGGCGGCCATTTGGAACCATCCGAAAAGTATGGCATGGTGATGTCCATGAATGGCTGCTCGGCGATGATCACCTGTGCAAAAATTAGCTTGGCACAAATGATTGAATTGTTTTTTTTTTTAATTAATGTGTTCGCCTCAGTATGGCGGGCTGTAAGTCACACCGGAGAAGTATGGCATTACGCTACCGCCTAGTTCTTTTTTATGGACTATCGGAAAATACGAGGATTTTTGTGGAACAAATCGTTCGACACTCGTATTTTATCCGACACGTTCGACTAACGCCCACGCGATTGGGCCGCCGGTACCAGCGCTATGACCATCATTTTTATTTCATTCATTACGTACTTAGACCCCTGACGAACCGCCATACTGGTACAAATGACCCAGTAAAATGTGTCACTATCTCCCGGTCTATAAATTCGATTGTTTATTTTGAAATGTCAGCGTGGTAAAGGGTTAAACATAGGACGGCAATTCACGTGCATTTATTAGCATATCGTTAAACTTGACTTGACACTGACGCCAACCAACAAGTTCCTAATTAAGTTATTTAAAGATACATTAATTGTTCTCTCCGTGACAGGTTGCGTTACAAAAAACCTGTTTGCAGAATCACGGCACTGCTCCGCACGTACACATAGACCTTAGACTTATGACACGACTGATGAGTCAAAGATTATGCAATGCTTTGATTTCAATCAAACTCGGAAAATGTTAAACACAAAACTAAACTATGAAGTAAATCCATGAGTAAGGACTAGATATAGTAAATCAAATATAATTTTTTAAATATATAATATATATCCGTACATGGCCATTTTTAAACATTTTTTTTCTCACCTTAAATCTGCAATCTAGCCATAAACAGATGGTTTGTTTATTTTTTTTTAAGTTACTAAACAGGTTTCTGGCTAATTCGTTGCAGTGGTTTTGAAGTATTTCCTTGTACTTTTTGCAGTATTCGTTTACCTGTTGTTTTATAGTTGGTATTTAGTTTACTACAACGCTACGTTCCATAGATCGATATTTTTAATATTTAGTTATTTTATGCAACTGTCGATGTCGCATAAGCGATCGTATCTTTTGATTGCGTTGACGTGGAGTAAGTAGACGTAGACTTTTGATATTTGAAAGGATAATATTTAAATATGGACAGCAGATTTTAGAATCAGATATAAATTAAATTAAAAAGAGTCATGCCAGGTAGACAGTTAAACATACGGACAAAGAAGTGATTATAAAAAAAAATCTTCAAACTGAATGTACCCAGTTGAATGTGTCATAAAATAAAAGGATCACTATTTTTGTTACAACCTGTAAATATTAGGGGTTCTTTTTTCCTTTTAAGCTGCGAAGGTTACAGTCTAAGCGCCTTAGATAACTATTTTTTTATGTGATAGTCGCTAACGAGTAGTTGAGCCGCCTGATGGGAAGCGGTCATCATCGCTCATGGACACAAGCAACATCAGAAAAGTCAATGCGTTGCCGACCCTCGAGAGCTAGTTCAATTTCTTAGTTCTGTTATGATCATGATAGGTATCTTTAAGTTTATTATGATTGCATAATTTCTTGTTAGACTTTGCACGTCTATTAATTCAGTTAGACTATGCTAGCGCTCTACGAGTATTAGCATCAAAATCACCTACCATGCTTAGAGGTCTGAATAAATCATTGAACTCTTCCGTGCAACAGTTATTCGCGCTTAATATTATCTAATCTTCAATAACATTCACTACTATGTGCGAGTGTTTAATGTGGGATAATATGTATACAAAAGCATTCCAGTTAATATTGAAAAATGTGAGATAATGTCGAATAGTCATGTCAGACATTGCGAATTTCTAAAAACTTTAAGGCCATCTTAGAACGTTTCTTCCGACGATTTAGCGTCACTACGATAATAAGCACAAACACAAATAAATGACATTATGCATAACTATTAAGATCAAATGTAGACTTAGCCTCCTTTAGTATGTTTACACAAATAATGTATTCTATTCATCAATATCAATATTTGGTAATGACAAAATCGCCGTGGCAAATATTTATATACAAATACTGGATACGATTCGCACGTCGTTCCGATGTGTGGGCGGGATGTCTCTATAAAGTGCATAGCATTGTATCGCTCAAACATCGGAGTGACGTGCGAATCGAATATAGTGTGCGCCTAAAGAGCGGAAATTTTTGACACTTAGCTTCGATTCATAGCGACCACGAGTATTTTTTTTAATGTGTATGTACCTAATTTACTGTTCTAGCTTCCTTAATCAATCGCTTCTTCGTAGTATCGGTATACCTACCTAGTAAATCGTATGTGATTATTCTATCTCTGTATCTACACAATAAAACGACTTTGCATCTATTAAGGCTCATTGTTTTAGTACATTCTGACAATTAATTGTATTACCTTGATGTGCGTCATACTTACGTTAGGTATATATATTACGACATAATACATATTCGTAAAAAAACTGCGGTCAGAAAGTTTATAGAGCAACTACTGTTTCCTATCAATAAAAGTCTACTAACTGCTTCTTGGAGAAATACCTACAGTTATGGTGGTACCAGCAATCATTCAGTTCTTATTAGCATCCCAGTTTCATGACTGATTTCATGGATATTTTTTTACGAAAGTCAATACGGAGCTTTGTCAGATTTTTGTGGAATTTTATAACTAATCTTGGAATAGAGCTAGAACTGAACATCAATCTATCAACTTGAACTGAATGTTGCCAGTACTTTGGTTTTGTACTTTTAAATAGAACTATCGATCAAAAAGCTTCTTTATTTAGTTACAAACAGAAATTAAAAACAGCCGATTCGGTTTCGTAACACAAATTCATGTTAATAACGCGAGTCTAAAGTATAACGAATCGACCCTTGAACCCACGTTAACGCTTGTAATTAAATTGAACACAAACATGATTCACATATGACAGCTCTGAAGGACCTTAAATTAAGGTAATATAATCGATAATAGCGAGAGCCAGGTAATTTGATGAACAACTTGGCTATTCAACGCAACACCTTAGCTTTTTTATTGATTCCAAACCCCCCTACCGCCACAGATTAATAATAATAATAATGCCCCCGCGGGGGCAGCTTGTGGCGAGCTGACGGTGAGTGGCGACACCGCGGACCCCTATTCCAGAGGGTCCTGTCATCTGGCCCTCGCCTCTGTGCTTGCCTTCACCGGCCGGCCAGAGTGGAGTCGCAAGAGCGGGACCTATGCTCAAGGTTGGAAGTGTAAAATGTCATAACGCCGGCGGCCTGCTGAACGCATTACCGGGATCTGCCACGTGTATCCCTTGCTTTTAGATTAAAGTGTCTTAAAGGGCCTCTGCGCTGTTGGCTTCGGCCCCACGTACGCCTCCCAAAGGTCCGGGACCCCATGGTCCCGAGATGTGGAAAAGACATACAAATAATAATGCTACCGCGAACTCCCGAGTTCGCAAATTGTGGACATCTTTCTCTGTCACTCTAATTACGTCTTAACTGGAGTAAAAGAGAAAGATGCCCGCAACTGGCGAACTTCGGTGTACGCGGTAGGCCCCCAGAGCCGTAGGTGTTTAATGACTTGATCGTCTGCGGAGTTAACACTAGGGTGTTTATGAGCCATGTTACATACGCATCTAGTGTGGTTTCGCTCATAGACACCCGCACCACTAGAGGGATTGTAAGTGCGTCGCCGGAATTTAAGATGGGAGTATGCTCTTTTCTTGAAGGTTTCAAGGTCGTATCGGTCCGAAAATACTACAGGCGACTGTTCATTCGGTTTAGCCTTGCGAGTTGCGAGGCAGGAAGTTTCTGGAGAAACGCACAGTTGAGGACTGCCAACCATCTTTAATATAATATAATCGTATGGCAAACATATTGTTATAATAGAAACGAAAAGTAATTAAATGTCAATGCCAACCATCTAAGTGGTGAAGATGGAAATGTTGTCGCGTACGTGGACAAAGTCACGGGTAAAGGCCAGTGTTTACATAAATTAAGCTTAAAATCGATAAATACGCGAGACAAATATAAAATTTGTCTATGGGAACATATATCTCTAACTGTACTAAGATAATATCTGTTTTGTAAAGTGAAATGGCTGACCAATTAAATTTTATTACTTTTAATAACCAGTAATAAAACAAAAGGGCAAGTACGAGATACCGTAATCGTAGGTCACTTAAGTTTAAAGGGGCAACATTGCCCACACTTAATATAGTAACATTTTTAACTTTAAACTTACAAAAATGTATCATTTAAAAGCAAAGTAAAATTTTAATTGACACTTTTACAAGTATACCTAACTAAAACTACGAGTAATATAAACTTTTTTATTTTGATCTTGCCATTTTCGTTGTGGCATATACGGCGTTACAGTCGCACAAAGGGCAAGGGTTATAACCGCGAAAATCGTAGTTCGCAAATTGCGGGCATTTTTCTCTGTCAGTCTTATTACTCCTTCATTGGGAGTAAAAGCACAGAATAAATAATACTACTAGGTACAGAAGACTCACTCTCTAACCAAACGCGTCTGTCACGATTAGTGATGTGCCGAGAGTAAAATACCATTACCGGTATTTTACCATTTGGGAATATTACCAGTAAATTACCATTCTTCCCGGTAATATTCCCAAAAGCGGGTAATTTACTCGTACTTGATCGCTTACGTTATAATTGAATTAATTTAATTTGAAACATGTAGAAATGGTTTAATTATCTTTACGTCTCTTCCACTCGTAGCTTCAGCTATCTCTTTCACTCAATCTTAGCGGAGTTGCGAAGCAATGTAGTATTACGCTGTATCCCGAACTGGGCTATAACCGCAAAAACCAAAGTTCGTCAATTGCGGAGGTGTTTTTCTGTCACTAAAGTAAATAAAAAAAATGAAATAAAAAAATTTATAAAATAAATAAAAAATAAAGCAAAAAAAAAAAAACAAAAAAAAACAATAAAATAAATCAAATAAATATACACCCTCAAAATAAGAATATTATTTTATCAATCTTATTAAGCTATAAAAAATTAACACTTAACATATAAAAACAATGTCATTGTACTACAGTACTACACCTTACCTACTCACAATGAAATTTTGATGATTATTATTAAATCAATGTGATTTTTACATTTTCGTTTTAGTTTTACTAAAATTGTTATTATTCATTGAGTGGTTTTGACTGGAACTGGTTTTGACTATGCCCACTTGCCCAGACAAGGGGAATACTTCCTAGTAATATTGGTAAAATACCGAGTAACATTGGGAAAATTACCGGTAGTATTGGGAATTTACTAGAAAAGTAAACCTATGTTGATTTTTTGCACTTCGTATGATGCATTTGTTGACAAGTAATGATTTAATGTAAAACAACTTATGTTGACATTTACTTAATTTGAATATTACCGTAAATTACTGATTCTGGGGAATCTTACCGGTAACATTACTGGGAATTTTCCCACCTTGGGTATTTTACCGGTAACGGCACATCGCTAGTCACGATCAGCACAGATATGGCCGCTAGGTGGCGACAGCGCCACGCGCGGCTTATGGCAAACCCCAAAATTGGGGTTGAATGGATGGACTTTTAGCTACCTGTAGCAAAGCGACGAAATCGCGGAGTGAGCCACGCCTGGTAAAAGCGAAAGATCCCCGCAATTTGCGAATTTCGGTTTACGCGGTAGCCCCTAAGGTACCAAGATTACATATACATACTGATACCGATTGCAAATATTATGAGATAAAATGTGATTAGTGATTCTGATTACTTACTTCATGTATTGCTGGTATAAATATAGTGAAAGGTTCGTCCGTATTCTTAATTTACATTCTCCTATACTCCATTTCAATACATTGTTGACTATTGATATCTGAAATGAAAAATACAAATACATAGGGTATTTGTAACAATTTCAGTGTTTAAATAATGCATTTAATCTATTCTTTATTCAAACAAACACAAGTATAAGTCTACTTCCAGCTAGCTATGCCAAGACATACTGTTACATAGTACCATACACATATATATGCCATTATCTATGAAAAGGGACCTTATTGTCGATGGCGCTTACGCCATTATTAACGATGCTTCGATATGAATACAATGCCGCGCGACGCTGTGCGGCGTAAGCGCCATCGACAATAAGGTCCCTTTTCATAGATTGCCCCATATACACTTTTGAGAGAGTTGTTAATAGCCAAATACTTACCAATGGCATTGCGGCAAAGAACTGCAGCAATCTGGTTTTGAACTCCTGCTTGTTCATTGTGATAATAGCCCTGAAAAAAAAAAGAAATTTAGATTTAAGTTTATCCTTTATCTATTTAACGTGCAGTATTTTTAAAGGGGTCCTTTAACAAATACTGAAAAAAATCATGAGCACGTACATAATTAGGCTACATACATAAAAAGGGGATAAAACTCCTGAAGGTTACATTATAATAAGATACCCATTGTTTAATTGCTTACAGAATACTTCATAATCAGGAAAAAACCATATTTATTTATTTTTTGCTTCTTTTGTTCTCAACATCATATAAAGTTATTTTTTGGGTTACTTCATGCTCACTGTTTATAGATACTCTTCTATCCTCTTTCATGAGGAAAAATAATGAATGTTGTTGAAGTAAATGATTAAAATGATAAATAGTTGTATTACTATAAAAAGCCAAACAAAAATAAATAAATCACGATAAATCAAGATTCAAGTGTGTAAATTGATGATATAGCATCATGACCATTCTCTAACCCTTTACCAGGCTGACATTTCATAAATGACAATCGAATATCAGTCTTACTCGTTTAAAAATAGAACACACATTTGAAGTGCCATATGTGGGAAATATATATCCCTTAGCCTGGTAAAGGGTTAAAATGTGTCAATATGGAGTAACTAAAGGTACATTTTTTGTTTGTTCTCACTTTTCATGTTTTCTACTGAATCCAAATATACCATGTCTGCAATGTCATTCCTCATTGTTTTATTCATGTAACTGACCTGTGCTCTGATAGCCAAGTTTGGAATAATTAAGTTGTAGAATGACATTGTAATATAATATTACAAAATTCCTGTTGCCAACTGTCTAGAATATACATACTTAGATTCAATTATTAAGTTGTTTTAATATGCATATTTTTTTCTTACATATTTGAATAGTTAAATTAGTAAATTGCCATTACTTTACTTTAAACATGATCGTGTATTTTATAAAATACCTGCACTGCTTATCAAAATAGTAATTTAAAATTATATTGTCAATATGTCAATGTTTTTTAGCAAGTTGTGGCAAAATATAACTCTTATTTACATTCAATGGCTCGTAGCAAAATTGATTCTCATGATTAAAATAGATAAAAAAATAATTAGTGATATAATTGATAATATTAACACACAATTGAATGGTATTGTAAGCTGATAAATAAATATGAAATCTGATAATTGGAATATGTGGTTATTTTCTTGTCAGCTGTAAACAGTAGCCTTTGGTTCAAGTTTTCTACTGTCCATGTTTTTTTATGTTGGCAAGCGAACTTCTAAAATTTCCTATAGTAAATACATTAATTTTTAATTTGAAAAAAGAAAGAAAAGTATATAAATTTATTTAATGCCATAACATAGTACTTACTGTATGTATGTATGTCGCTTTATTGCACATAAACAGGTTTACATAAAATGGACAAAACAAAACAAAAATAAAAAAAATATGTACAAAGGCGAGCTTATCCCTAAAAGGGATCTTTTCCAGCTAACCTTTGAGAAAACGCGAAATCTTATCTTTGCTTTGCTTTTTAACTTACCCCTCTATTAGAGTAGTGTGCTGGATCAACCACAGATCGCACATGGACCTCGCTATCAGGGAGAAGGCGATCAGTGCCATGAAACCACTTTCCTTCGACCAAAACCCTGGCACCATAATCTTCCATAATGCCTTCAGTTCAGCAAAAAATCTGGCATCCACTTGAGCTTTAGGTAACTTTTTATGTCTCTCCTTTATCATATATTGAATCTGCTCTTCGGGCGATAAACGGCCTGGTCTTACTCGTTTACTTTGACTGCAAAATACAACATTTGTTAAATTCTCTTTATTCGCAGTCACCGAGGTATCAACGATGTAACGACACTTTCAATGATCTTGTTCTTGTCAACAATAAATGGAAAACCACTTACTTAACATCACTTTGTCAGTCTCACCTTGATTGGAGCGAGTTTTTAATCGCCCAAGCTCCGATTGCCGCGGATGCTGCGAGGGCGATTTTAACATCGGTCCTACTTGTGATCTTACTGAAATTCGGCGCCATGATTAATATAAAAAATTTAACACGTTAATTTCTAACAAGTAGCATCTAAGTTTAATAAACTTTTATCTAGTACGCAGCACTACAATTATGTGCACATCGCACGTCAATGAATATCGTCAAGTCAAACTTGAAAACTTGACGTCACGTCAATCTGACCGATGTGACGTTTAGTCATTGTTGCCGTAAGGAAAAATAATGAATTTAAAATTATTGCACACGGCGCGTGTTAATACGCATACTAAGATATTTTAAACGGGTTACGGTGGATTACTGGAGGACATATTCATATTCGTTTCATTATTGCTTTATGTGTACAAAAAGGTAGCGCAAGCAGTGGAAGTGTTATTTTAAACGTCAAACTTCTATGAAATTATTAGAAATTATGATAGACTAGACATAAAAATTCAAAATCGCTCTCCTTCTTGATTCGACTGGCAAATCATATTACTTTTTGGCAACCGGGTTTTTTAACCTAATTAGACCCCGCTGAATCCGAATTTGCCGGTTGCTCGATCGAAATCTTGACCGGAAGTGAGATATTTGACATTAAAGGTCCCTTTTTTTAGTTTTTCGTAAATAACTCTTAAACGGTGGCGCATAGCAAAAAAATTTCTATAACATAAGTAATCCGCATAAAATTGCCTACAAGAAAGATTCAGTACAATTTTTCGCTAGGATCAATATTCAAAGAGATATTAACGCGGGAAATGTAATTATAATCACTTCTAAGGTCCCTTTTTTTAGTTTTTCATAAATAACTCATAAACGGTGGCCAATATCAAAAAATGGTGTTAAACGATAATAATCTACACAAAATTTTAAACAAAACATATTCAGTACACTTTTCGCAGGGATCAATATTTAAAAAGATAATAAAAAGGGAAAGTTCTAGTATAAGGAATTCTAAGTTTCCTTGTTTTATTTATTCGTTAATAATTTGAAAAGTATGACTCATAGCATTAAAAATCTTATACATAAATAATAAACATAAAATTTCCTACAAGAAATATGTAGAACACTTTTCGCTAAGATCAATATTTAAAAAGACAAAGCAGCGGGTAAGTTATAAATAATCAATTTTAAAGTCCCTGTTTAGTTTTTTGTAAGTAACTCGTAAACGGTGTCCTATAGCAAAATAGGTTTTCAAGAATAAACTATCTACATAAAATTTCGTCCAAAAAATATCTGGAACACTTTTCTCTAGGATCAATATTTAAAGCGATATTAAAGGAAGAAAGTTAATTACAATCAGTTCACAGGTCACTTTTTTTTTAGTTTTTCGTAAATAACTCGCAAACGGACGCCCGTTGCAAAACAATATTATACATAAACATTAAACATTAAATTGTTCACAAAAAAGGTTGTGTACACTTTTTCGCTACGATCAGTATTTAAAGAGGTATTAAAGGGAGTAAGTTAATTGTAATCAATTTCCAGGTCCCTATTTTTAGGTTTTCGTAAATGACTCGTAAAATAAGGCTCATAGCAAAATAAGTTCATAATGTTCTTGTAAATAAATAATCGGCATAAAATTTTCTACGAAAAACATATTGAACACTTTTCTCTGGGATCAATATTTGACACGATATTAAAGAAAGAAAATTCATTACAATCAACTCACATATCACTTCTTTTTAGTTTTTAGGGTTCCGTACCTCAAAAGGAAAAAACCGGCCAAGCGCGAGTCGGACTCGCGTTGCAAGGGTTCCGTACATTACCCAAATTTCAACAATGTATTTTTTATATGTGAAACGCGAGTGAATTGCCTTTAAGAAACCCGTAGGGGTTGAATCATAAACTAATTGGTCCGACTCACGCTTGACTGCATATTTCTAACAAAACTTACAAAATAGTTTTTTTAATTAAAAAAAAACTATGTTGTAAGTTTTCGGAGTTTCGGAGATAAAGGGGGGGCTCTCCGAAACTACTGGGTCTAAAATTTTGAAAAAAACATACAAAATAGTTCTTTACCTATAGGTAACAGGAAAACCTATTAGAAATATGCATTCAAGCGCGAATCGGACATTACTTAGTTTTTGAACCGACCCCAACAGGATTTTAGAATAGGGACCTGGAAATTGATTACAATTAACTTACCCCCTTTAATACCTCTTTCAATATTGATCGTAGCGAAAAAGTGTACACAACCTTTTTTGTGGACAATTTAATGTTTAATTTTTATGTATAATATTCTTTTGCAACGGGCCACCGTTTACGAGTTATTTACGAAAAACTAAAAAAAAGTGAATTGTGAACTGATTCTTATTAACTTTCTTCCTTTAATATCGCTTTAAATATTGATCCTAGAGAAAAGTGTTCCAGATATTTTTTGGAGGAAATTTTATGGAGATAATTTATTCTTAAAAACCCATTTTGCTACGGGACACCGTTTAGGAGTTACTTACAAATAACTAAACAGGGACTTTAAAATTGATTATTTATAATTTACCCGCTGCTTTGTCTTTTTAAATATTGATCCTAGCGAAAAGTATTCTACATGTTTCTTGTAGGAAATTTTATGTTTATTATTTATGTATGAGATTTTTTTTGCTATGAGTCATACTTTTCAAATTATTAACGAATAAATAAAACAAGGAAACTTAGAATTCCTTATACTAGAACTTTCCCTCTTTATTATCTTTTTAAATATTGATCCCTGCGAAAAGTGTACTGAATTTGTTTTGTTCAAAATTTTGTGTAGATTATTATCGTTTAACAACATTTTTTGATATTGGCCACCGTTTATGAGTTATTTATGAAAAACTAAAAAAAGGGACCTTAGAAGTGATTATAATTAAATTTCCCGCGTTAATATCTCTTTGAATATTGATCCTAGTGAAAAATTGTACTGAATCTTTCTTGTAGGCAATTTTATGCAGATTACTTATGTTATAGAACATTTTTTGCTATGCGCCACCGTTTAAGAGTTAGTTACGAAAAACTAAAAAAAGGGACCTTTAATGTCAAATATCTCACTTCCGGTCAAGATTTCGATCGAGCAACCGGCAAATTCGGATTCAGCGGGGTCTAATTAGGTTAAAAAAACCCGGTTGCCAAAAAGTAATATGATTTGCCAGTCGAAATCGATTTTATGAAAATTAAAACCAGACTATGACGTATAAATGACACTTGCACTGCGTGGGCTTGGCGTGGGCTATCAAATCGCAGTTTATTTTTTATGCTTGGCAACATTTATATCTGTCAATTGATAGACCTTTTTATTTTTAGGGCGGGCTAGCGGCTCAATCATGGCTCAATCGGGTGCCCCCCCCCCCCCCCGCCCCTCCTTCTCGTCGTCAAAAATATAAAATGTCGGGATAAATATTCGGAAATCAGGAATTTTGTGAGGAAATTCTATATTTGTATCTGGTAACCCTATACATGTGTGACATAATGTGTATGTATGTCACATTCAGTGATTCAGTATTGGATTGGATAGTGTTGGATTAGGAGGATAGGCGTTGGATTTAAACTGATTGAAACTTGATTCACGCTTTTATTACCTAAGTACCTAATCTAATGAATATAAAAATCTAATCTTAAATATATTTTTGTCACTTCCAACCTCGATTCTGGGATTTTTTCCCGTTGATTTTGCCTTTGATATCAAAAACTAAGTTCAACTTGAGTACTAGTTGGTACTAGTTTCTACTATTTATTTTGATTCTATAAGCTCGGGTTAAATTACTTTTGACCAGCAGTATAAATATAAAATTGCAATAAGTTACACACTTCACATACCTATCTGATGTGATATGATAACATCACAGTAGGTAAGTATCTCCACAAATTACAAACTAATAATAGTTTCGAAACCACCACCCATATATAAAATAATCATTTGGTTAAAAAAGTTTACCTAGTCTAAACTCAATACAATTTCTTAGGTATTGTTGTAGTTAGTAATCGTAATCGTCATCATAATATTGCGTTCTATTAGCCAGTAAGCCTTTCTGAATCCTTCTACCTAAATCTGGATGTATGACTGTAAATAATTTCACCGCCCGATCTTGCAAATTTTTCGCCGCTCCTCCCAAGCTGAACAGGATATTTGCAACCAATCTACTTCGCTCTTCTTTTGTCATCTCTTGGGTGTACAGTTCTGCTGCTTGGTCAAAATTGTTGGGTAGGTCTTGGTATATTTCTATCAACTGCGGCCTTTTCGGATCCTTGTACGGTTGAGGACCGTTAAAAGTATTAGGAAAGTAGTTAGGAATATCACGATCGTTGTCCTTGAGTGGAGGTCTCCCATCTCGGTTATAAGCCAGCGCTTGTGTTTGAATAGGACAATTAACGGGTATTCTATTAAAGTTAGCCCCCAAGCGGTAATATTGAGCGTCCCTGTAAGCCATTCTTCTAGCTTCAAATACTTTATCGGGGGCACCAAGTATTCCCGGCACCAGATTTGTGGGACTGAAAGCTAATTGTTCGATTTCAGCGAAATAGTTAATGGGATTTTTGTTCAAAACAAATCTACCCACTGGTTTTAAAGGATAATCGTCTAAAGGAAGAGCTTTTGTGACGTCAAAAACATCAAAGCCAGCTTTCTTGACGTCTTCCAGTGTTAAAACTTGAATGCCGACTTTCCAACTAGGAGGGTTACCATTGGCGATTGCATTAAATAAATCTCTAGTAGCATAATCAGGGTCTTGTGCTGCTATTCTGCTGGCCTCTTCTGAACGTAAATTTTTAATTCCCGCATCAGGTACAAAGTGCCATCTAACGAACGTGGACTCGCCGTGCTTGTTGACAACTTGGTATGTGTGAATACCAAAGCCCGGCATGTGTCGGTATCCATCAGGGATTCCACGGTCTCCGAAAACGAGTAAAAACATATACAAGCCTTCTGGTCTTAGAGTCAGATAGTCCCAAAGCATGTTAACATCCATTAGGTTGGTGGCTGGATTACGCTTCTGAGTGCGTACGAAAGCTGTAAATAATAGAGGATCCTTATAAACGTAGATCGGCGTGGAAAATCCAGCGATGTCAAAATTACCGTCTTCTGTGTAAAATTTTATGGCAAATCCTCTTGCATCTCTTGATGTGTCTATTCCTCCTCGCTCAACGACAACTGGAGAAAATCTGGCGGCTACGGGAGTTTTCTTTCCTATCTGACTAAACATTTTGGCTTTGCAGATGTCGGTTATGTCATGGGTGACCTCGAAGTACCCAAAGGCGCCTCCGGCCTTGGCGTGGACTAGGCGTTCTGGGATCCTCTCTCTCACTAAATGGGTGAGAGAGTCCATGAAGTATTCGTTGAAGAGCAATGGTGAGTTTAATGTATTTGTGGCTTCTTTGTATTCTATAGGCGCTCCCGCACTCGCAGTCATTACACCTACGGGTTTCTGTAAATTAACAAATCTTGATGTTAGTTAAAGTTAAGCACAACACATTTAGAAGCTATAGTACCTACTTATAGGAATACGGAATATCTAATGAAATAACCAACACATTAGTTATTTAAATTAAGGAAATAAGTGAAAATCCATAGTTCGAACACAACATTAAAACGTTTTGTTTTCTATAAAATAATCCATATAGGTATGTATTAATCAAATGTCATGAGATGTCGCAGAATTCTAATCATTGATTATAATAATATCTTTAACACGTGAAAATGCTACATCATACATTAGGTACATACAACAAGGTGTAACAAAACTATTGGGTATCCGAAGGGCATAATCGGTATCGTATTCTGATAAGGAAAAAGTAATATTTTCCTCTCGTTTTTAAATAAGTTATAGTCTATTTGAATGACGGTGGAGCGTTTAAATTCTCTTATAATTAAAAACTATGTAAACTCACCCCCGTTTTCTGCTTAAACGTAATAATCTGTTGTGATGCGACATCTTGTTGCACTTTGGCTTCTGCCGCCACAAGTATCGCTAATACTATTACTTTTAACATTATACTCTTATTTAACAATATCGATTAATTTCTACGTCTAATCTACATTAAACTCGAATACCGTTTAGCCTGCTAACCGATTTGGGACTAGTGGAGCAATGCCACGGCCTTGCAGTCTTGACTGTCTTGACAATATGAAAGCTAACAAAAAACATAATACATAAGCCAAAACTTTCAGGTTTGCCCAATCACTCGCTGGGTGAAAGACAGTTTCAATGGTTTCAGTTTTGTTCGGATTGCAAACTTATTTTTATTGTGTCTATCGCAGTGGTTCCCAAATTTGACTGGGCTCCGACCCACGTAATAAAAACTGTCATTTTTGGGCCCTAACAAAGTTAGACGTTTTAAAAAGGGGGCATAACATATTATTGGTAACCACAGATATAATATATACCTATTGGAAACGCTCAGAGTTCCTAGTAGTTTCAGGGCCCACTTAATATTCGCTCGCGACCCACCAATGGGCCGCGACACTCGCGACCCATAGTTTGGGAAATACTGGTCTTTTGCATTCTTATTAGAAAAAAAGTACGAGGAGAGTGTTTGTTAATTATTAATTGGGTATTTTATTCAGGTAGGATGATTTCATTTACAGAGTCACGGTTGACGATAGCTATAGGTACATATTTAATAATTAGGTAGCCAGTTTGAAGAGATCTAGTTTGGTCCTTTGAACCGGATAGAACGTCCAAACTTTCAAATGCGTTTTAGGATTCTTAATTTCTTACACGACGTAGACGGAAATAATATTACCGTGAAACAAAATTAAAAGGAACTGTTGATTAAGAACCGCCGACTGAACTGAATGAAGAAGATGTTTATATCAAGTGTATTCATTTGTATGTAAGTTTTTGCCATGTCTTATTCATACTTTCATGTCATGATGGTAAAATGATTTATTTACATATGTCCAATATATGTATATACAGTAGTAATAAATACTAATACATACTAAACTAAATTAATAACAAATACATATCATGATTAGGTTATGGCATGCTATGATCAGTGACCAGTGACAAGCTACATAGCTTAATATAAATTGTATTTGTCGTAAATTTAAGAGTTAGACTCTTGTCGGTGTAGCTCTCTCCATTTGACTCTATCCAGGCCGCGTAGCCAAGACGCCAATCGCTAACGCTCCGTAGCGATCGATACGCAACTGTCACTGTCGCACTAATATGGAAGAGAGATAGAGAGACATAAAGTTTTTCGCTTTCGAAGCGATAGCGATTGCAACCTTGGCTAGGCCGGCAGGGCCGCCTCCTTGATTTCCTTATACGACATTGTATTTACCTAATTAATTTTGATATGTATATTGTTATAATTTGTTACATTTAGACTTTCTCAGGTGCGAAATCTCGGTGATTACTGATCCTTACCTACTGAGTAGAGTATATAATATAACACATCTTGTTAACTGGGTTCGGTGTTTTTTCTCAATGAAAAGTATTTTGTAGTAAAAAGTTTATTTGCTACGGATGATTAGTTTCGCACCAATTAGCGTAACCTCGAACTGGGGACCTACCGCAAAAACCGAAATTCGCCAATTGCGGGGATCTTTCTTTAGGCCTGAGTTACACTTGTAAGTTTTACTTACGTAAGTAGGGACAAAGCTATTTGTTAGAATGAGATAACGATATTCATCTCTCATTCTGTAGTATAGCCGTGTTCCTACTTACGTAAGTAAAACTTACAATTGTAACTCCGGCCTTACTCTCATTAAGACATAAGTAATTAGAGTGATGGAGAAAAATGCCCGCAGTTGACGAATTTGATTTTCGCCATTATAGCCCTGTTCTTATTATCTAGGAGCCGTTCTATAGGTAAATGTCTCGTGAGTCGTGACCTCAAAATAATATAGCTAATTTATTATTTTTTTCTTAGCCCGTTGAAGTGTCCCACGGCTGGGCAGACGTGACCCGCCCAGTCCCACTTCAGCCTGGCGGTCTTCTTCCCCAGACATTAGTTAAGATATTAATCTCTTATTGTAATTCTAATAAGGTGTATGTGAAGGGCATTGGGCTAGCGTGGGGACTACAGCCCAAGCCCTTTCGCGCATGAGAGGAGGCATGTGCCCAGCAGTGGAACGTACTTATATAGACTGAATTATTGTTATTTTATTATTAATATCTCTTTTTAACTCCATTAATAGGTATTATAATTTTTTGGAGCCTACCGTGTCCGGCTGCTGGGAAAATGCCTTCTTTACTGATCCCTATCTATCCAGTGTTGTGACTGGCAACTCATTCATGAATGAGTCCAGTTAATCCCGTTCATTTCTAACTCTAATTGTTACAAAAAAAGACTTCCTGTTGTATTGAAGGCTGTTGTTGTATTAGATTGATAAAATTAGAATATAGGCCCTTGGCATGGGCAATCAAATCACTATCATTTTCGTTATAAATAACAGTTGCCCTTCGTCAACGTATTTTTTTTACTTAACTTTTACATAACCTTAGGTATGTAGGTACCTAAAATACTTTCATTTTTATTGTATTTTTATTTTAGTGAAATACCACCCTAAATAACAATTGCGCATATATAAGGTATCAAAATCGTTGCAAACTTTTCTTGGTCTAACTCTAATAGCAATCACGCCTGTAAATTTACAATTGCATTGCTGCTCTTTGGCCACATTAGTGGCTGCTATTGTATAGGAGTAATAGTATTAAATATTAACATCACATCAGCGGTATACTTATATCGTGCGTACACCTACTGGTTCAAAAAAGTTATAGTTTCCATCTCGATTTTAATGATTTTAATAGTTATTTACGAAACAAGTGCTGAAAAGAGGAAATTTGAAACGAGTGGCGATAAATTAAAACACGACCGAGGGGAGTGTATTAAATCGACACGAGTTGTGAATTAAGTACCTATTCGCACGTGTATCGTACAACGTTTTACAGTGCTCTTTCCTGCACTAGTGTGGGACAATAGGGCCATATCTACTGTAAATTATGTTTTAATTAGTTTCATAGAAGAATCCTCATACTTATGTTTTTACTTTACTTTACTTTTACTGATATAAAAGTTATAAGTAGGTAGGTAGGTACCAGATCCCATTATTCGCGGTCGCGGTCCCATTTGCTGTCGCAGTCAGTGGCGGATTTGCAGTCTTTGCCGCCCTAGGCCCCAAGCCTTGTAGCCGCCCCTTTCTCAGCATCAGCACCCATCATATTGACTACATTTAGATCAGGCAACGAAAAAAATTATTATAGAAAGAAATGCTTGGGACACATTTTTTACTTAGTAACTTTTTTGGACTCGTAGGAGGTGAACATATCAAAAGTAGGGGGGTTTGGTTTGAAGGTCACATTTTTCGGTTTTTTGCTTATTATATCTCAGAAACTATACGTCCTTGTGACATGATCATAGGAACATAGGTTTTACGAAAAAAAATTACCAATAACATTGACTTTTTATGTACCTACAAAAACATTCAAAAAATCTAAAAAAGAAACATAAGAAAAACATTTTTTTTTGGCTATTTTCTTGAATAACTGCTAAACTATTTAATTATTTATCCTAAAATTATAAAAAAAAATATTTGACATTCTTCAGATTTGATATGTAACACGATATAGTTAGAAAAACTTTATTTTTATATTTTCTCATTTACCCAGCAAAATGGCCTCCATATTTAAAATTCATTTATTTACTTTACACGTCCATCTTTGGGTCACAAACTTACATATGTCCAGTCCAGTAGTTTCGGAGAAAATAGGCTGTGACAGACGGACAACCAGACGCACGAGTATAAGGGTTCCGTTTTTTCCTTTTGAGGTACGGAACCCTATAAACGGGGAACAAGGCGCGAAGGCGTCAACAATATGCGAAATCGACGCCACACTCGCGTTCGCGGCTTCGCGCCGCGATTCGCGCACAAGTGTGGAGGGCCCTCCAGATACTTATCGTAAAAATTGTAGCTTATAGTAATTGTAAATTTAACCAACTTTCATTTTGTATAATGATCATGTCGTTAGAACGCATAGTTTCCGAGAAAAACTGAAAAATGTGACCTTCAAACCTCTCTCTTCCCCCGGCTCAAGGGCTACGGCCGGGGACTTTTGATATGTTCATGCACCTCCTAGATAGTCCAAATAAAGTTAGGTACAAAGTCAAAAATTGTGTTTCAAGAATTTCCCTCTACTATAGAATAGAGGGAAATTCTACCTTTTTTGAGAATTCGTTGCCTGGCCTAATTTTGAGTTATTTTTTGTTATCATCAGCGAATTTTTTGTCACAATTTGCCGCCCCTAATATCTCGCCGCCCTAGGCCCGGGCCTACTGTGCCTTATGGGAAATCCGCCACTGGTCGCAGTATTGCACAATTCTGTGTAATTATACCGTTGCTGTTTCGCACAGAGTTTGTTAGAGGCCTTTTCATTTTTTTCGCTCTCATTACCATGCCGTTGAACTCTTGTGAATAAGTGATTCAGGCTATAGGAGTTTACTGACTTCAAACCACATTAAGTACCAGAAACTTACTGAGTATCATTTTTCTCCGTGGGTCAAATTAACGATTTCCATATTTTTAACAGCTCATCCCTAAATATATGTTCATGAACGGTCACATATCGATATCGCTTTGGGATTGTGACAGCTAATGGCTCCTCTACACGATGGGCCAACGCCGGCCACTCCAAGGGACGCAGCCATGCGGTAGAATGAGATAGCAATATCATTTGCTCCCTCTAACGCATAAATGCGTCCCTTGGAGTGGCCGGCGTTGGCCCATTGTCTAGAGGAGCCATAATACAGCTTCGTTGTGCTTAACAAACTCACACAAGCGTAGCCAGGTGTCCATATGCTACGGAGACTGCTTACCATCAGGCGGGCCGTAAGCTTGTTTGCCACTGACGTAGTAGAAAATAATTGTAAAGTAAGAATAGTTCGTTTTTTTAGCATTAGAAAAAACTTGCAAGAAGGTAAGCGATCTTGACATGTCTTTTAATTGAAAAACGCTTTTTAAAAATCAAAAACTATTACTTATGAAAGCAGAAGAATATGAATGATCGTATTAGATTAATAATTGTTACATATTTGCCGTGACTTATTATTAAAATGTGTTTTTCAATTAAAAGACACATCAAGATTGTTTACCCTTTTTCTAATGCTAAAAAAAACGAAAACTATGATTCTCCATTGTCTGCTTATGCTTATAACAACACCGGCAGGTAAATTAAAGAAAGGATATCGTCATGGAATGTCTTTTGTTATTGATTTTTCCATTTGAATAGCAAGTTTCATAGCAACTACGTAATCTGTAGGTACAATACGAGTAATGTTTATGGATCTGATAACGAAAAACTTGGAAAAAAATGCATAGCATTTCCTTGATTTCTTTTTTAATTAGCTTTGAAAATGGATTTGAAATACATGATTATTTTGATTATTTCCGAACTCAATCGAATTTTAATTTTAATCTTCAGGTTCGTTATTTTGAGTACCTAGGTAATTAAACTAATTAATGATAGGTCTAGTACCTAGATGACGTTTTAACGCCCACGATTTGAAATATATATTGTAAAACCCCTTTTTAAGTGAAAAATCGTTTTAACTACTTAAAATAAAACTAGTTTTAACTGAAATTAATTTTGAATGCCTCGGTAATATATTATATATAGGTACATCTGTTTTTAGAATTTCATGATACAGACGTAGAGCATAGGCTGAAGATAGTGAATTTTCTATATAGATTACAAAGTTTAACGCAAACCGCCATAGATACCTACCAATTTTGCCAAACGTGGCATATCACGAGCTGTCATAAAACAAGTCGAGTTGGCTATTTATTTATTTATTTATTTAAACTTTATTGCACATAAAATTATAAGTCCGGTCTCGGGGTAGCCTCATTCCCTAGAGACCGCGTCCCCAGGTGGCGGATAGGGGAACGCCCTCCCGGGCGAGGCAACTCGCCCGGAAGGCAGGAGGGAAATAAAATACCTCCCGCGGACCACAAGGCCGGAGAAGGACACTCCGAAATAAAACCTCGACGGTAGGCTCCTCTGACGTATTCGGAATCTAGGCTACTGGCGTACTGCGTATCTAGGTTGGGGTTCGCAGAAGAGATGGCGGCGGAGGAACCAGTTGGTCAACGGCGGCTCTCAGGCCTTCCAGGAAGGCTACAACCTTGGCGTCAGGTGGCAACCGGCCGTAAAACTTAAAGCCAACCTCAAAACTCCAAATATGGCAAGAACAAAAAAGAAAAGAGCGATTAATGCTAGGGCGTACCCCTTAGGCGACGACAAAAACCAAGGATGCAATAATAATGCTAGGGCGTTCCCCCAAAGCGACGGAGCCGTCACTAGGGAGACCAAAAGACAGCCTAAAATGCGTTTCGCCAGCTGGAACGTGGGCTCTATGACGGGACGCAGCGCAGAATTGAGCGAAGTCTTGCACAGGAGACGCATCAACATTTGTTGCATCCAGGAGACGAAATGGAAAGGGTCGAAAGCGCGCAACATAGGCCATAATTACAAACTCATCTACCACGGCAATGGGCCACGGAACGGAGTAGGAATTGTGATCGATAAAGACCTCCAAGACCGCGTAGTGGACGTCACCCGGGTCAGCGATCGTATAATCGCTATCAAGTTTGCCCTGGATGTACAATCTTGTATGAATATCATTAGCGCATATGCGCCGCAAGTGGGATGCTCAAATCATGAGAAACAAATATTCTGGGAGGAATTTAACGATCTTTTACAATCCATACCCCCGAACGAATCAAAATACATAGGAGGAGACCTGAATGGCCACGTTGGAAACACCTCAACTTCCTACCATAGAGTTCACGGCAACTTCGGGATAGGCCAGATGAATGCGGAAGGTGAGAACATACTGCAGTTTGCAATAACACATGACCTTGCTATTGTTAATACCTTTTTTGCCAAGCCACTAAAACATCTCATAACGTATAAAAGTGGAGGTGCTAGTACCCAAATAGATTACATCTTAGCGGATCGTCCCCGGCTGAAATCCTTCAAGGACTGCAAGGTGATCCCAGGCGAGCCACTAACCTCACAGCATCGTATTCTTGTTGCTGAGTTTACAATGCCTAAACCTGTCAAGGTTGTCAAAGATAAGCTCACCAATATACGCTGGCATAAACTGGACAGACAAGAGGGTAATTATCTAACGGAAGACATCACTAACCATCTAAAAGAAATGCAAAAACTAGACTCGATGAACGCAAAATGGGACCACTTTCGGAAACTATGCACTGAAAGAGCCATTCATCATCTAGGCATGTCCAAGGGTCCCATTCACGACAAAAAAGACACTAAGTGGTGGCAAGGAGATGTCAAACAAAAAATTGATCAAAAGAAAATCTTTTTCAAAATCTGGCAACATAGCAAGGACGATAAAGATCTTGACTTGTACAAAGTAGCAAAAAAGGAAGCAAAACGAGCAGTTGCGCAAGCCAGAGCATCATCAAGGGACGATTTCTATACCAAACTCGAAGCAGCCATAACTGATAAAGAGATCTTCCAAATCGCTAAGCAAAGGCATAACAACTCAAAAGATACCAAAACCATCAAATACATTAAAGACAAAAGTGGCCGACTACTAACGTCGAATAAGGAAATACAAGAGAGGTGGAAGGAGTATTACTCGAATTTACTCAACGAAACCTATCCTTGTAAACCACTACCAGAAATCCCTTGTGCACAAGGGCCAATACCGAGCATCAGCAAAGAAGAAGTCGAGACCGCTATAAAAAAGATGGCCAATCACAAAGCTACTGGGCCTGACGAAATTCCAACGGAACTGTTGAAAAGGCTTGGCGATGAAGGAGTTTCTTTTCTGACGGATTTGTTTAATGGTATTCTGACAGATGGTATTCCGGACGAATGGAGGCGTAGCTACTTGGTACCGTTTTTCAAAAACAAAGGTGATCTGAGAGATTGTGGGAACTACAGAGCAATAAAGCTAATACCACACTCCTTCAAAATTTGGGAACGCGTTATAAGCAAAAGACTTAGCCAGTTGACCAATATCAGTGAGAACCAATGTGGTTTTGTAGCCGGAAAGTCCACTACTGATGCTCTCCACACACTCAGGTTACTGATTGAAAATTACAGAGATAACAAAGCCGACCTCCACATGGTATTCATCGATCTGGAGAAAGCTTTCGACCGCGTGCCCAGAAAACTCATTTGGCATTCACTACGCGCCAAATATGTTCCAGAATACTATATTTCTATAGTGATGGACATGTACAAAGACGTGAAGTCAACCATCCGAAGTCCTGCTGGCAACAGCGATGAATTCCATGTGGGGGTGGGTGTCCACCAGGGATCAGCTCTCAGCCCGTTGTTATTCAATTTGGTGATGGACCACCTCACGTCGCACATACAACGTCCACCCCCATGGGATTTGCTCTACGCAGATGATATAGTTTTGATAAGCGAAGATGTAAAAGAGCTGCAAAACATTCTAGAAACCTGGAGAGTAGCCCTGGAAGACGGCGGACTGCGAGTAAGCCGACAGAAGACTGAAGTGATGCACTGCAACTTCAGTGGTGCCAACGTCCGCACCACAATTAACTTGGACGGCAACCCTCTGAACGAAGTAACGAGCTTCAAATATCTGGGCTCGAACATGCAAAACGACGGATCCATAGATGCAGATATCGTTAACCGTATCAACACTGGATGGGTGAAGTGGCGTGAGCTCACGGGCGTTCTTTGCGATAAACGAATGCCAGTTCATATTAAGGGCAAAGTTTATAAGGCAGCTGTGCGCCCGGCAATGACATACGGCTCTGAGTGTTGGCCACTCAAAAAAGACCAAGTCGCTAAACTGCATGCAGCGGAGATGAGGATGCTGAGATGGGCTGGCGGAGTAACGCTGTTGGATCATGTTAAGAATATCCACGTTAGAGGCAGTTTCAGAGTAACGCCAATCGAAGAAAAACTCACGGAAAATCGACTCCGATGGTATGGCCACGTCATGAGGCGCCCACTAGACCACATGACGAGAAAGGTGCTAGAGATGAGTGAGAAGCCTAGGGGTCGCGGGAGGCCCAAGACAACATGGATAGGTCTTGTAAAAAAGAACCTTAAAGAAAAAATAATACCACCAGAGACGACCCAGGACAGACGCTCCTGGCGACGCCATATAAGGAGAGCCGACCCCAAGTAAATGGGACAAGGCTAGGAAGAAGAAGAAGAAGACATAAAATTATAAGTACAAATGGCGGACTTAATGCCATAAGGCATTCTCTACCAGTCAACCACTGGGCCAAAAAGAGACGGTTGTTAGTATGTGAATGGTTGGGCTATGTGAATGTGTTTGACAGACCCGCTGTTGACTGACGTCATCATGATGGAAAAAAACGTTGACGTCATTGTAAGTACACAACAAACCTGAGGGTGACACAACCCATATGTACAAATACTAACCGATTAACGATAAAGCGTGGTTTAGCCTTCTTCACACTAGGCTAGGGTTGCCATACGTCCCGGTACGCCGGGACATGTCCTGGTTTGAAGCATGATGTCCCGGTGTCCCGGCCCATAAGCAAATTGTCCCGGTTTATAGTTATTTAGTAGGGGGCATTGAGACAGACAGACGGCCGGACAGACAACAAAGTGATCCTATTTGGGCTCCGTTTTTTTCCTTTTGAAGTACGAAATCCAAAAAATCTACCTACTATTATCTCGAAAAAATTTCACGCTCGCTCGCGTTTTCATTTAGGTACCTACATTATTTGTGACAGTCAAGTTGAAATTTGGTACACATATATTATGTCAATCTATAACCCGAAGACGGACATGTAACGTAAATAAAATGAATTTTAAACATAGGGGGCACTTATTGGGGGGTAAATGAGACACTTAATAAACAAAGTTTTGCAAACTATATGGTGTTATATATCAAGTGATAGATCTGTGGGAATCTCAAATATATTTTATTAATAATTTTAAGATTAATAGTTTAGAAGTAATTTAAGTAAATAGACAAAAAATTACCACTTCCCCTCTTTATCTCCGAAACTACTAAAATTAAAAAAAAATACTAAATAGTTCCTTACCTATAGATGACAGAAAAACCTATTAGAAATATGCAGTCAAGCGTGCGTCGGACTTATTACTTAGTTTTTGATCGTCCCTTACGGGTCTTTTTTAAACATTTCACTCACATTTCACATCAAAATATACATTGTTGAAAATTGTGTAATGTACGGAACCCTTGGAAGGCGAGTCCGACTCGCACTTGGCCGGTTTTCGTTAAATGTCCCGGTCTGAGCCCCCATACTTTAGTCATTTGCGGAAGTGCCGCACTATTAATATAGACGCTGTTTCAACCATCATCTTATTGATGTGACAGGCCAATGAATGATCATTTATTTCTGTAACTAGGTACTAACGTAAATATCTACACATTTTACATAGGTATATATATATTTATCGGTGGGATTGGTCATTACGAAATTATTTATTGTAGCTATAAAATGCCCTTAATATTTCAAATAGGAAACACGAGACAGACTTATTAAAGTATGAATGAGACTCACTCCCATACATTGCCAACGCCAAGAAGGTGCAAACTTAGCATAGACGACTCTAGTTCTCATTGGTCTATTACCAAAGATAATACAACTTTAGTAAATTTATGTGTAAATAGTAAGTGATTGGCGTAAGGCAAAACTCTGTTTTCAATACAGTTAATACCTACCTATGTAAAATTACTTTGATTCGTCCTATCCATGCACGTACCCATAGATATGTTTGTTGTAATGCCACGCCAGCTCCATTGATACATGAGATTTTAAGAGCATCTTCAAAAATATTGTGGTTAAAGAATTTATTTTCTCATAAAGAAATTTAACATTTCACTTAAATAGAGAAAATACAGGATAATTCATAAAATATGAGTGAGCATGCATGTTATTAACAAAATTAAAATAACTAATTAAAACTAGAACATGTCATTTACGAGACATTACATATAGAAATAGGTATTATACAAACATGCTTATAGTGAAGTTGTATAAGTAATAAGTATGTTCTTATAAACATGTGGGTATGACCAAATTAAATACAAGTACGCTTATTATTTCTCACGAACTACAAAACTGTTGCTAAGTCATTTTATCATTTACACTTTAGCCGCATTGCACTTTAAACTCTAAACACATGCAAGTTAAGTTGAGCGACTATATTTTTCTTAAATACTGCATTATCTTTTGTTCCCATGCGGAATGTTTGCCAGGGCCGGATTTAGATATTATGAATTACGTAGTCCAATAGTTTTCGTTTGTAAATATTGTAATTTTTGCACTGTTTAATATCTTTAGGTAGGCTGTTGTAAAACTGTGCCCCTTCATTACCAATATTTTTTTTGCCACATTTAGTTCTAGCTGGTTGAAGACAAAGATCGTTAGAATTACGTAGAGGTCGTAAGCCTTTTTGTAATTTAGTTATAAAACTTAGTTGTGAGTGGATTTTGTTATCTATTATTTTTCTAATCAGTAGACAGGTATTATTAAAGTACAGTTGGTTAAGATTTAAGATTTTTGTTTCTAAATAAATTTTGCGACTAGAAGTTAAGTAATCATATCTGAAAAGTGTTTTAATTATTTTATTTTGAGCGATTTGAAGATTTTTAAGAGTAGTTTTAGTGGCACTGCCCCATATTTCAACTAGATAGTTTAAATGAGATTTTACTAGTGAATTATAAATTGTGTATCGTACCCGGCGGGGAAGACAGTATGCCGTATTGTAGAGGCAGGCTCTTAAAGATGTCAGTTTTGATCGGATTTTATTTATGTGTTGTTTCCATGATAGGTCACAGTCCAATATTAGGCCCAGATATTTTTCTTCACTAGATTGTTTTAATTGTGTTTGATTAATTTTTAGTTCTATATCTTCAGTATTTTTTTTATTTTTTGATTTGAATATTATATAACTGGTCTTGTCTACGTTAATAGTGAGTAAATTGAACTGAAACCATTCATTAAGGTTATTGAGGTCTTCTTGTGCTAATGTTGTGATATCCTTTATAGACTGTCCGAAATAAAAAATACAGGTATCATCTGCGTATAGGCTTATCTCTCCGTGCAGAGGTACTTGACAGATGCTATTTATGTAAATTAAGAACAGGAGAGGACCAACTATCGATCCCTGCGGGACGCCACAGGTAATAATTTGGGGACTGCTTTGCACATTACCTATTCTCACTATTTGGCACCGGTTGCTTATTCAATATTCTCTCTCATCCTTTAAAAAATAAAATACATCAATATCATTCTACATACCAGTGACGGAAGAAAAAAATATCTATTATAGAGGTCTCAAAGCGAGGCGGTAGGTACGCGGTACCGGTACCCCATACAATGCCATACATGTTCTGATTTTGGGGTCATTTCTATAAAAGCAATGGCAGCTGCCGTTACTAATAATAATATAGTAAACCAAGGGTGGGTATCCGAGCTATTCAAGGGCAAAATATACCACGCGTGCTTCTAAAATAAATCCATATTCTTAAAAAATCCCAGCGTTGGTAAAAACGCTAAAAACATTTCACCGTACTGGGGTAGTATGGTATTATTTTGGTTCCCAGCGGCGTAGGTATTTCTAGCCTTCATGCTATTTCAGATTAAAGTACCTACATGTATTTGAACAATAATAATTATATTTTGTTCTTGTTGGGAGGGTATATTTAACTGAGCTAAAGCATTTTTTAACCACGACGAAGGTATCGACATGGGTTTTATCTTAATTTACCACGAAGTTTGAAAAAGCCTATTTCATTGCGGTAAAACATTCAGAAATACCTTGCTATCTTAACCGCTTTTCTCTACATCACTTTTATTTATTTTTAGCCCATGCTACTGCGCAGTGCGTATGCAAGTTTGTATATAATAAGAGTAAGTATTATTAATATTACTAGCTGTTGCCCGCGACTTCGTCCGCGTGGAATCTTAACTCCAACATTTTACATCTTTAGTACCTATAATTTTCATATCCAAGCAATGTTGAAATTAAGTACTTTTCTTTTTTAGCAAGTTGTATGAAGTTTTAAGTCAAGTGGATTTTGATGTTGGTTGCTGAAATTACTTTTCTTGTATTCTCATAATAGGTAGGTAACCTATGCCCTTATACAAAGATTCAAGTTCCGCATTCCGCACTCACAAAATATCTGATCTCCATACAAACTTTCAACCCCTTTCTTACCACCTTGGGGGATGATTTTCAAAAATGCTTGAATTAAATTTCATGTTTTTTAATTTATTACCTTTTTTTCCAAAAAGTTAAAGTTCCTAGCTTAAAATTAAATTTACACCCCAAGACGAATTTTCATCCCCTTTTTGGGAATGAAGGGATTGAATTTCCAAAAACGTTGCAATTACTTTTTTTTGTAATCGGCTATTATGCCTTTCTAAGAAGTTTCAAAACCATTTGTAATGGATTCAAACTTTCAACCCCTTTTTAACCCTGTTAGGGGATGAATTTTACAAAACGCTGAAATTACTTTTCCTGTCTTCTAATAATATCCCTAAATACAAAGATTCAAGTCCCACACTCGAAAAAATGTTTGATATCCATACAAACTTTCAACCCCTTTTTCACCACCTTAGGGGTTGAATTTTCAAAAACACTGAAATTAGTTTTCTTGTATTTTAATAGTATATCTTTTAACGAAGTTTCAAATTTGTAGCTCAAAAGAAAACTTTAACCCCATACAAACTTTCATCCCCTTTTTAACCCTGTTAGGGGATGAATTTTACAAAACGCTGAAATTACTTTTATTGTCTTCTAATAATATCCCCAAATACAAAGATTCAAGTCCCGCGCTCGAAAAATTTTTTGATATCCATACAAACTTTCCACCCCTTTTTCACCACCTTGGGGGATGAATTTTCTAAAACGCTGAAATTAGTTTTCTTGTCTTTGAATTTGATACTTTTTTACAAAGTTTCAAGTTCCTAACTTAAAATAAAATTTGCACCCGAAGACGAACTTTCATCCCCTTTTTAACCCCATTAGAGGTTGAATTTCCAAAAACGTTGCAATCACTTTTTTTTGTAATCGGCTATTATGCCTTTCTACGAAGTTTCAAAGCATTTGTAATGGATTAAAATTTTCAACCCATTTTTAACCCTGTTAGGGGATGAATTTTACAATACGCTGAAATTACTTTTCCTGTCTTCTAATAATATCCCTAAATACAAAGATTCAAGTTCACCACTTGAAATTTTTTTGATATCCATACAAATTTTCAACCCCCTTTTCACCACCTTAGGGGATGAATTTTCAAAAACACTGAAATTACTTTTCTTGTATTTTATTAATATATCTTTTTACGAAGTTTCAAATTCCTAGCTTAAAAGAAAACTTTAACCCCATACAAACTTTCATCCCCTTTTTAACCCCCTTAGGGGTTGAATTTCTCAAAATCGCTTCTTATCTCTTGTACACTTTATAAATGCAATCTGGTGTGCAAATTTCAACTTTCTGGCTTTTGTAGTTTCGGCTCTGCGTTGATGAATCAGTCAGTCAGGACACTTGCATTTATATATATAGATAGATGAACGTGTATAATATCATACTCTCATGTCTTCTAAATTGGTGCGACTCCTACTGAGGCTATTAAAAGGTGTTGATCGTATACCTAATGATAAATCAAGAAGTAATTTTATTGTTTAGTTTTGTACTCACTCCTTACCATGTCCTTAGTGTGCCTTAGTGAAGAAACGGAGGGCAGAAAGTTGTGCGATATGTCACATAGGCATTAGGTCATGCGACCGCTAGCTACTCTACGTTTCCTAATAAGTCGTTTGGTTATTTGAAGACATTGTTAGTACGAGTATAGTATTACCCATCCAAAAAAAATTAAGACGCAAAAAACGTTCGCAAAAATTATTTACATAAATGTTAATTGAATTGTTATTTCCCTCTGACTCAAAAGATTCTTCGGCGTAGGCAGTAAAAAAGAGCCTCCTTAAAAGGCCTCTCAGGCTAGCTAAACGTAATGACCGTCATGAAGATGACGATGACCCACTTTAAATTTTAATAAACTAAAGAATTATACTTCTGAAACATAATGAGGTTTGTGTAAGTACCTAAACATTAGATAAATACCTAAACTATAAGACTACCTTAATTGTAATAAATATAATATGTAAAATATTTTTATTTAAGTAGAATATTCCGATAGATAACTAAACTATAAAACTTAAAAGCTAAATCTAAAAATAAATAATACTAATTTTAAAATAAAATAAATTAATTGTGTAGGTACACCATTTATTGCAAATAAAATGTCTTAATGTTCTTAGGATAAATTCTAAGCTATAATGGGTGACCTTCGGAAAATTAAGTTCATTATAATTTAATTATAATAATATTTCGTTTCGTTATAATGGGATATAATCGCGTAGGTGCGTTAAATATTAATTTAATTCTAGACTTTTAAATTTATATATATGTTTCTATGAATGCAGATTGACGATTGGTTGGTAGGTTCTATTAAATTTCGATTATTTTATTTAAATAATATCGTGAAGGATGTAATTTTGCCATCTACAGTTTGCGACCAAAATGTGAGTAGGTTGGTACACCTAATATCCCAAATTGCACCAAATTTCATAATCAATGAGGTCACGTCTTTTTTAAGCTGTGACTCCATAGCTATCCTAATTGTAGTTTTATGATGTCTTCTTCTTCTTCCTCGCGTTATCCCGGCATTTCGCCACGGCTCATGAGAGCCTGGGGTCCGCTTGTCAACTAATCCCATGATTTGACGTAGGCAACTAGTTTTTACGAAAGCGACTGCCATCTGACCTTCCAACCCAGAGGGTAAACTAGGCCTTATTGGGACTAGTCCGGTTTCCTCACGATGTTTTCCTTCACCGAAAAGCGACTGGTAAATATCAAATGATATTTCGTACATAAGTTCCGAAAAACTCATTGGTACGAGCCGGGATTTGAACCCGCGACCTCCAGATTGCAAGTCGCACGCTCTCACCGCTAGGCCACCAGCGCTTTTTTTTTTGATGTAGTTTTATGATGTACCGTCATATAAGTATGTATATGTATGACGTGATGGTGGAATGCGTCAGATCAAAACATAGGTGATACCTGCCTACACAACATTATGCAATTAACCATCACTGGATTTTTATAATTGAAAAGCATTTTTATAAATTTATTAAACGTAAATAATATTTACAAAAAAAATATTAAAATCTTCGTCATTGGAATATGTTCATTAAATAAATCGACAAGGTTTTAAGTGTGTTCTACCTTGCGAGTCTTCTGCAGGGTATTTATGGTGACATTGGTCGCGTTGTATGGTGAAACACTATAATATTATGAAATTTAGAGTTGTATTTCACAATATTGTGAAATTAAAAAAATACTTTACTTTTCATTAACATTACATTATTATAGAATCTGCCCAAGAATTTGTACTTGTCTTATGTAGGTACTAAAGTACTTATAGATTTATTCAAGTAGGTACTTTTATTATTGCATAGCATGATATAAACGCAATTTTATTTCATTAATGACGCCTCTTAGGCGTGCCTACATAGATACAAGCCCAGATTTCTCATAGTTGTTCAATTATGATTGTTTTGATGAAATAAAAAAACAAGACACTTTAGTCAAAAAGATCATATTTTTTGCCCTAACGATCTCTTTAAAATATGAATGTTATATTCTTACGAACAATATACCTACCTCTTAATAGTACCTACCTCTTACATTGAAAAGTACGAGTAATTGAACAATCATTGTTAAAAATATGGTAATTGTATCGCCAACCGGTACTTTTTGCAAGCTTATATGACCGGTATAGCGAACACCCGGTACATTTTTTTGCGAAAAAAAATTAAGATTCACTTATTTCATGACTTTCTAACGACTTTGGTAGTTAGCGAGAAGGTAATTATACCTACACAGCTAAATTAAGTTACTAAATATAGTAAATATACCTTATAATTAAGTTACTTACTAAAATAAATATAGTAAATATACCTAGATAATATACAAACAAAGGTATGTTATCATTTGTTTATGAAAATATTTTACTAACTTAATCATTACGGGCATAGCTATCTAGTACAAAACATTCTCATTTAATCAAGGTTAAAAAAATTCCACCGCAGTTTCAAGACAATATTGATTGCTGCAGCAGATAAATTCCAGAATGGTCCACATCTATACCTTTGTCTCGTTCCCTTGTATAGCACCACACTCTTCAACTCCCAGATTTCACGCAGGCGCAAAAGATCATTCTAGAACATTTAGTATGTCTCTGTTCCACAAGTCGTAAAATTATTAGAATGAATGAGATAGCAGGATGGTAACTGCAATTAGTATGCCGCTAAATTTAGAATCTGGGTCCATTTGTTCGTGTACAGTATTGGACCGACTTCTGAATTTGGCCGTGTTTACTGCATCGAGAACGTTCCACGTCGTTGCCGGTAGTGTATAAATAGATGTGAGGGCCGTCCGCCCCGCCAGACACAATTAAGTACTCTGGTAGTGAGGTCGTACCATCTAGGAGTAATAGAAGTAGAAAAAAATAGGCTAATTATAAGCAAGTAATTATTATTACAAAAATATTGGAATATGGATATAGGCAGTCGAAGAGTCAGGGAGGAATTTGGTATCCGACATCGTGCCGTCATCGCCCGGTATTTAACTATATTATTGGATAAGGAGGGCCTTACGCAAGGATAAGAACAATCAGGTACGTGTTTAAACAAAATTTTTATATAGACAAGTTATTTTCAAACATTTTCAACAAGTTTTTTCGAGTTAACATGTTGTTGCTAACTGCGCAGTTTCAGTTAGCTACTGCGCAGTAAATTGCCAGGTTTGACCTTGAATTTTGTTTAGGCCGGCTTATAGTTTCGTGTGATAATTTAAGTATAAGTACATAAGATTAGATTGCGTTTTTTGTTATGTTATGGTCGATAGGAATCATTTTGATGATTTATTCGTAATATTTACCTAAAGTCCTACACGCTCTCAAACGAGTTTGGAATTGGAAATTACTAGGATGTTATGATTTAGGGTTATTGGTAATGAATTCATTTTTTTTTGTGTTTATGCGATTAAACTGTTCAAAAGAACGACATAATATAGACATATTATATAGGTAAGCACCTATTCATTTAAAAACTGAAACTTCGACCATAGCATATTCAAGATAACGATGGATTATTTATGAGTTTACATAATTAACGTACAATAGTATTATTGTACAAGTATGATTAAAATAAATTGAAGTAGGTATAATATACATATAACATTCTCCTCAACTTAGAATTAAGTAGGAAGGACAATATAAAGTCATGACTCTCAAGAGAGTCAGAAAATTCTAAACACTGGGTACATACCTATACCCAGTATAGTTCGGTACTTTAAATATTTATTATTTATAACAAATGAAGTAGGAAGAATATTTCACATAAGCAAATGTGAATAGTGCATTAATTTTGTCGTAGGAGATGTTTGCATCTATTTAATTTAATGATTAGGTA
This sequence comes from Cydia fagiglandana, assembly GCF_963556715.1. Classification (NCBI taxonomy): domain Eukaryota; kingdom Metazoa; phylum Arthropoda; class Insecta; order Lepidoptera; family Tortricidae; genus Cydia; species Cydia fagiglandana. Next base: position 10,159,304 of record NC_085938.1, read on the forward strand.
GGTAGGTAGAAAAAATGCAAGGAAAACAGGAGCGATTATAACAAAATGGATTTATTTGATTTATTTTTGTATATACTTACGGGTAGGTTTTATCATTTATTATTGCGAATTTAAGTACGAAATTAGTTGGAAAGTAAATAATAATAAAATGTTACAAATAATAAATGACCTAGCCTAAGAAGAAAAATAAATAAATGAACAACAAATGTTTCATAACAATATACATATTATATCGTGATTCTCATATAAGTAAAGAAATGTAGCGAGAAATTAAAATTGGGTTATTCTAAGGGATCTACGTAAATGGTTAATGGATTAAACAAATAGGTAGAAATATCGACAATAGGGAATAAAAAAGAATTATTAATCCTAGGGGATTTTAAGTATATTCTTCTTCTTTTCATCCTATTACCCTCTGTTGGGGTCGCATCATACGTTTATTACAAAACAAAAATCGGAACGAAATTAATCAAATAGAAAACAATTAACAATTTAGCAAATGCTATTTATTATTCTTCTCTTAAGGAACTGAGTGGTATACTGAAGATAAACAAGTATAGAAGTAAAATGAAAATTGGTTTTATTTGAAGGGATCTACGTATGTATTTTACAAATTAAATAAATAGGTAAATTTGACGCTAATCTATATCACAAAATAGATAAGTACAGAAGTCAATCACATGTATGTACTTTACTTTTCATACCTACGCTCGGCGGTCGCTCTAGGGTTGCGATTGTTGCGAACTATGACTTAAGCCCGCTCCACACTCGTGCGCGAATCGCGGCGCGAAGCCGCGAACGCGAGTCTGGAGTCGATTTCGCATATCAGCGAACTAGACTCCACACTCGCGTTCGCGGCTTCGCCCGCGATTCACGCGCATAGTCTGGAGGGGGCTTTATGCACAAAAAACTATCGTGGTAGTGGCACTCGTATCTATCGTATCGTATCTCGTATTTAGTTGTTTGATTTATTGTTGAGGATGAAACGGGAAGAATGGAAATATAAATTAATAATAACATTAATAACTCAAATAGGTATTTTAATTTTAATGTCATTTTTATATTACAAATTTGCCACAGAAAATATCTTGCGATGATTCCGAGATTGGCGAATTACACGATTATTATATTTTTAAGTGTAATAAATTCGCATTCTCATGTACAATGTAATAAATTCGCATACGCATTCTCTCTAAAACCACTGGTAGCTTAAAAAACGACAATTCACCGTTTAATGTTGAATTAAAACAACCGTCCACTGTACAGTTATAATAACTTTTTGTTTTGTTTCTCCATTATTGCACAAAAAAGTTCACAGACGCGTGTCTCAAGCGGATGGCACTCGCGCTCGCACTGGTCCCAACTGGTCCGAGATATCGTGTCCGTGAGCAGTGTCTATGTGTGCGTTGCTCGAGCGCGCTTTGTATGTAGGTTGATTTCTGTACCTATCTGTTTTGTGTCTATATCGACAAGGGTTTTTGGAAAAAAATGTATAATTGTATTATGCTTAAGGCCTATAATTTTCATAAAAGATCTCTCAGTAAACTTAAATGAAATTTCATTAAAATTATAAGGGATCTACTTATCTTACGAATAAGGTAAATAGCTAGGAAAATCAAAAATTTAGAGTAAAAGAGTATTGGTTTGATCCCAGGGGCTTTGCGTATGTTATAATTCAATCCAGACGGAATTTAATGAAATTAGTTGGAAGTAAATCACAATGAGCAAATATTCCCATAAAAAATGTTTATATTATTTTATTGATTTATGTATCACAAACGAAGTGAAGATAAAAAGTCAGAGGCCAAAATGGAAAGATTTAATCCTAAGAGATCGACAGACCTTTCAAATGAAATGCATAGGTACCAGACAAACTGATCTTTATAGATTATAGAAGATAATCGGTTTACTCCTACAGGCCTAGGGGATTTATGAATCTCACAACTATAATAAAAAATTTAAAAATGGAAGCAATAAAAATCGGAAACATTGGTTTTATTAAGAAAATTATGAGATACACCTATAAAAAGTCAGAGAATAGATAAGAATTGAAATAATAAATCCTAAGATAGGTAATAAAGTTGAAATAAAGGGTAAACGAGAATTGGTTTCATTCTAGGGAATTTACGATAATGTTATATTTTATTTACCTTAGAGGATTGAAGTATCATGCTATCATGTGGACAGAAAAACGGAGAAAACATAATTAATTACAAAAGTCAAATGAAAATTGGTTTGATTCTAAACGGTCACCGTTGCTTACAATTCAAATAAATACGTAGGAAAATTGGAGCTTATAGTGTGTATAGGTACCTAATAAATATTGGGTTCATCCCAACTATCCCAAGGGACAACGATTTTTACAAAAGATATGAAAAGGAAAGAAAACTATGTCTCCTAAGTATAAAACAATTCATTTTATCCTAAAGGATATCGTACAAAAAAAACAAGATAAGGAAAATTGCGATGGAGTTGGTGTGAAACGAAAATTGATTATAGTATTTTGATTAGATACCTCACGAAAGAAGAAATGGATACGAAAATAAAAATGCAGCGAGTTCAATTGTTCAAAATTATCTCAATTTATCTCCGTCTCATACAAATTAAAGAACTAGGAAACAAAATCAAAGTTCAGTGAATGCGGAATAAAAGTTGTTATTGCGGAATGTAAGTTGACATTAAGGGAGCTGATATTTTGTAAATTAAGTTTAAGTATAGTACTATAAAGGAATTTAAGGATCAAAGGTGTGAAATATTTATTTTAAGGTACTAATGACCTCACAAATTAAATAAGTGGAAGACCTATTTAAAGTCCAATGCGTGTTTAATGAAGGAAAAATATGTGGTAGAAGGAAAAAGGAAACTATGAGAAGACAAATATACATTAGTTTCATCCGCCCATGTATCATTAAAATGAAATACATACATTTAAATAGGTTATCCTAAAGGATCAAGACACTTTCAAAATGGAATAAACGGAAGGGAAATATTAAAATCGCTAGGGGTAAAATGGAAATCATTTTTAGCCGAAGGCATTTACTAGTGGTAAGAAGAAAAATACAAGTTATGAAACAACAAATGAACATTGGTTTTTACACTTTTTATCTTAAGGGTTCGTTAAATATAGTAGGTGTTCATGAAAAGACATTTAGGTGTGGTACCAAGGAGAAAACAAAACAAATTATAGGAAAACAAATAATTAACTTTTGTATTCTAAAGGAACTATATATCATACAAATAAAATAACTAGGAACGAATATGAATAACACAGTAGTGTAAAATATATGTATATCTTATCTTTAAGAATAACGTAGATTCCAACAGGTGTGTTAGAGGGAAATATAAGAAAAATGATCATTCGTATTTATCCTAAGGTCTAAACGTCATAAAAATGAAATAAATAGTAAACAAAGTCGAAATTTATAGTGTGAAATTTACATTGGTTTAATGCTAAAGGGTAAAGGCATTTTATAACTGAAATAATTAGAAGGAAAATGTTATTATTAATCGGTAGTGATTTTTGGTGTGGTAGGACGAAACATAAATTATGGAAAGATGAATAAACATTATTTAATCCTAAGGGATCTATATGACGTCGTAAAAATTTAAAAATTGGCAAGAAGAATTAAAATTTCGAATAATATATTATTGGTTTTATACTAAATTATCAAGGTAACTAACGAAATGGAAAGAAAAAGTTAAGTCCAATTTATGGAAAATGGACAACGTATTTATCCGAATAGATTAAGGGTGCCATAGGAGGGAAAATACAAATTATAAGAAGACGAATTGGTTTTTATCCTAAGAATCTAGATATCATAAAAATTAAAAAAAAGACACATGCAAATTTGAATAGTGTGAAATTTAAATAGGCGTTATTCTGAAGGATCAAGGCATTTCATTTTTTTTTTTTACTTTTTAACCGAAAGGATTTAGGTGAGGTAGGAGGAAAAATTTAAAATTGAATTGAATTGGTTTTATATTAAAGGATCGAGGCATTTGATAAATTATATAAATGGAAAGGAAATCTAAAATCCAATGGGCGTTAAATTCATATTTTATTAGTATTTAAGTCTAATGATAATTGAAAAAATACAACTCATAGGAAGTTTAAATGGAAATTGGTTTCCTTATGTAACATAAAAATGAAAACATGAAATAAGTAGAAAGGAAAATTAAAATTTACTCACGGTGTGTAATTAAAATTAGTTACCTATAAAATATTTAAGAATTCATGCATTATAAATTGTAGGAAAATGTTAAGTACACTCGGTGGAGAAGAAAAAATGTTTATATCTGAAACGATTGAGGTGTCGTAGGAGAAATAATACAAATAATAAGTAGAATTAAGAACATTATTTTTCATCGTAACATATGTATTATAGTAATGAAATAAATAGGAAGAAAGATCAAAATTTATTCTGTGAATTTTTAATTGGTTTATTGGTAGTGTTATTATAGATACGAAAGAAAATACTCTTTTCATAGTAAGTAGGTATCTAAATGTTGTTACTATTTGATAATACATACCACAAAAGGTTTAAATAAAAAGTTGGCACTGAAAAATCATCAAAAATTAAATATTTTGAAGACAGGAACTATTCTTTACTATGTTACAAAATTACGACCACATCAACCCAAAAACGATTGAATTTGATTATTGAACACTTTCATCAATAATACTAGGTTATCTGTTTATTTCTTTTAATACAATAATAGGTGACAAAGTTTATTTGATACCTTCGTGCGGACGGTTGAATTCCAAACTAGGTAATTTATAAATAGGAGTTATTTTTTTAGTTTCAAACAAACAATATTGTTATATTTTAGATTATTATCATGTGTTTTAAAATAAAAAAGGAATTCCTTCAGTGTAGGTTTTTTCATGTGGCGAAACTTTATTCATGTTTAATGTAAGTACTTACCTAATTTTTAATGTCCAATCTTCTTCAGAAAAAGTATAGTTTGTCGTATAAAAAACTGTTTATTATTTCTATAATATGATTTTTTTAATCCGAAAAATGCATTGGTTTCCGAAAATTCGTCCGTAAAATAATTTTACAAAAATGCAATGATTAAAAAAAATATATTACGAAAAAAGAACAAAGCGATATAAGAAGAGATAAGTTAATGATACAATTGGTGTTTACACAATTATGATTACCACAACATTATGTTTATATGTATATGATTTATAAATAGCTATCGTTGTAGGACAAAAAAATAAAATTTACTCGATAAGAAATTACCAAAAAATTGGTTATAAACCATTACCACCATTACCATTACCATTGTACGGATGGTTTTCTAGACTATTACATTATATATAATAATATCTGACCGAGAAAATAAGTCACATGTTTAGGTACAATACAAGAAAAAGTAGGAAGGCCGTTTATTGAAGATTGATTATCACGAAATGTATAGTGTATGATTTTGTGCATCTTAGTTAGGTGTATATAAAACCTGGGATTATTATCACATTTTTGTAAGTAAAACAATCATAGTTGAAAACAATATAACACTGATGACTACGTTACTACCCAGATATGATAAAATAAAAGTATTGAGTTCTATTGTAACGTTGCATAGGTACCAGTTGATATTTGAACTAAACAAATAATAAAAATAAATATTATTGGTAATAAATATAGATGTTGTTTTTAGCTAAGAAGATTTTAATTAAAATACTTTCTTATACAGAAATTTCAATTTAATAAGCTATCGTAACGTACTCGTAATTAAAATTTACCGTAATTAGAGTATCTAAATAAATGTAAGCGGAAATAATATAAATGCTTTACGTAGAGGGTTAATGTTATATATGAGTTGGATAAACTTCTACTTGATTAGATCCTGTGTTATATAATGAAAGGGTTTGTTTACAATAATTGCAAAATTAGTGCTACTAATAAGTAAAGAAGATGTTAAGGATATTTAATTTATTGGAGTATCGTATTCGAGTTATGCTATTAAGAGTTATGAGTATTATATGTCACACATTATATTTATTATTCGTGCTAGGAGGTCAAGCCATATCCAATATAAAGTGCAAAGCTAACAAAATTAAAAATATTAAAAAAAATTAGCATTTTAAGCTAAACCCTGAACAAATAGGTACAAATTTTATTTTAGTTAATTAAGCTGTAACAATTTATGGGGTTACGTGGTGAAATTACAGTATACGATTAAGTGTTACGTATTTATAAAAATGCTGAGTTTGAGTTTGAGAAATGAAATTATAAGTTCGGTCTGTGGTACTTTTTGATTGTAAAAGTAGTAAAATGAAGTGATGTTCTGTAAAGTTTACGTTATAGTGTGAACTGTGTAGTGACAAAAGAGAATACAAAAAAAGCAAAAAATAATACAAGCGAAATTAAGTTAAATAATAAAAATAACCTATGAATAGTTAAAAAGTGTTCGTTTCATTTTCATTATATACTTATTATAACGAAGTGATTTCATCTATTTAAATAATTAAATTCGAATTATAAAGTAAATGTGATTAGTAATGTGTTGTGATGTGATCGGCAGTGCTTTTTTATGAGTGAAAAATAAAGTATGATTCGGTTATAATTTAAAAATCAACCTTATTGAATATATGGTTAAAGTGCTTAATGATTATACAATTATAGTAAAATTACGCAAATATTAAAAATGTTATTTGTTGTATTTAACAGGATTAAGTACTTATTTATTTTAATAACCATAACAGTACCTATCTGTAGGCAGATACATACTGGCATGATACCCTAACTATTATATATTTCGTTATCGCTTTGAGTATAATGGTTTTGTAGACTTATTAGGCAAGTGTTTAAGCATTTTAAACTGACCTCGTCTCTAAAACCCCCTTTACACTAATATGCAATCAAATTGTGTCTAACAAATCGTAAACTTGGTTCTAATACAAGGACGTGATATAATATTACATATAAAATTATTTGCGGTTGCATGTGTCTGTGCATAGGGGATTTTATTAACTTAACGCCACTACAAACTGATTTTTTCTCACAATCGAGCACAAAAATTACATTGTCACTCATTCACATATCACCAAGTTAAGTTTAACACATTACGGATTTAATGTTTACGTCGTTTTATTGCTTATTATATTTATTTGTTAATTGACAATGACATCTATATGAATGATATCATTTTCTTAAATATAGGATTCAAAATAGAATAAAAACATGTCATATTCCGAGAGAACATTATGTAAGCTTCTAAATGAAGAAGATATAACGATGAAAATTAACATATGTGATATACTATTATAAGAACATAGTACATACTAGAAGACCGTCCAATAACCTGTAAATACTGATAAACCTGACCAATTAGATTCTTCCAAATAATTCGATATATGTTATTTTTCGTGTTTGGTAATGGATTGGTTTGCTTCCGTTTTAGGATTTTAGATTTCGTTGTTATAGTCCCGATACATTTAAATATTTTGAATCTTTTCATTTAGCACTGAAAGCTATATTGCCTATGAATGCGTTGAGTGATGGTATCGTTAGTAATTTCCATTAGATGTATATTGTGTTAATATTTTGTGCTACCTATTTAGAATCACTAACACCAAGCAAAGATTAGAGTATGTTAAACAACATTAGAATGTGATGTGGCGCACAATATTATTCCTTCAGTTGAAACTATGGCCATTGGTGTTATGAGACTGCGTTAAGCTTCTTCGGATCTGGTGTGCTATTTTACAGAACCCGGCTTGAAGTGGATTTCGCTTGCAACTTAATCGCATTAATTCATGAGTCAATTTTGGTTTTTCAATGTGTTTAGCTTTGTATGTGTGCTGATCCCTTGTTCAATCAAGTCTTCGTCGCACTGAGGTTTTTTCTTCATTAATGTTTTGGGTGTTTTCAGTACGTGCTTGACATTCTGAAAATTTGGATACATTTTTCGCTTGCTTAGTTATTTTTAAACGACTTATTATCAGTCAATTTTAACAAAATATGTTTATAAGAAGCACCCGGCCGTCCACATAGCTTATTGTTTGTCATAATATTGCTTTTAATTAATTTTTATTTAAGGATAAGTATATTTGAGTATACTTAGAAAATAATGGAATGTTTTGTATAGAGGGATAATATAAACAAAAACTAAACTTTATAAAATAGATACTTACTTAGAATGATATACGAGATTAAGGCATAGCCCAGAACGGTAATATCTAGGTCTAATGCAACTAGCAAATGACTTAAATTGACCTTAAAGGGAACTACTTGCTTCATTTATTAAAACATAACAAAATAATATAAATATATAGTATATTTTCATAGTGCAGGTGTCAGTTTCGTTCGACAGCACTCTAGTGTTAAGCCACCTCCTTACTTAGCATGCATCAGTCCCGATCACACACTGTGTAAGCCCTTTCCGAGGCATCAGTTCCGATCACACACTGTGTAACACGGTATAAGTCATGTGGAAGCTTAACTCCGAGTGTAGTTCGTCCCGTCACTGTCGTATTGTTAACATTACGATATACCTTCATAGTGTAGGTGTCAGTTTCGATATCACTCTAGTGTTAAGTCACCACGTCACTTAGCACGCATCAGTCCCGATCACACACTGTGTAAGCCCTGTCCGAGGCATCAGTTCCGATCACACACTGTGTAACACGGTATAAGTCATGTGGAAGCTTAACTTCGAGTGTAATTCGTCCCGTCAAAATCGTAATATTAACATAACGATATAATCATACCTTCATTGTGTAGGTGTCGGTTTCGATAACACTCTAATGTTAAGCCACCTCCTTACTTAGCACGCATCAGTCCCGATCACACACTGTGTAAGCCCTCTCCGAGGTATCAGTTCCGATCATACACTGTGTAACACGGTATAAGTCATGTGGAAGCTTAACTTCGAGTGTAATTCGTCTCGTCAAAATCGTAATGTTAACATAACGATATACTCGTACCTTCATTGTGTAGGTGTCAGTTTCGATAGCACTCTAGTGTTAAGCCACCTCCTTACTTAGCACGCATCAGTCCTGATCACACACTGTGTAAGCCCTTTCCGAGGTATCAGTTCCGATCACACACTGTGTAACACGGTATAAGTCATGTGGAAGCTTAACTCTAAGTGTAATTCGTCCTGTCACTCAAACTCAGCTCGTATCGAACTGCTGATAAAACAAAAAATACCGCTTCAGTTGTCATTCAAGACTAGATTACCTCTAATACCATTTATCATCAAATATATTTTTTCGCCAAATCATCCGTTCATATTGTAGGTACTTTAAGTTATATTATTATTCGTATAGATGCTAAATTAGAATTATTTTATAATTTTCTTGAAATATTATGATAACAACAGACAAAGTATCATTACATTACGTATCAAATTAGCAATTTTTAAGTCATTAAATACACGTTGACACTGATTAGGCAATTAATAGAAATGGAAGGGAATGCGTAGAGTTTATCGTTGAGTAATGCTAGTATAAAAATAGGAAATTTAATAGAGTTAGACCAAAAAAGCTTGCAACGATTTTGATAGCATACGCAGGGCAAGTGTTATTTTAAACGTCAAACTTCTGTGAATTATGGCGTGTAAATAACACTGACAATGCGTATGGTATCAAAATCCTTGCAGACTTTTCTAGGTCTAACTCTACAAACGTTTTGGCGAAACTATAGATTAGATGAAATATATGTGAAACTAAGTTAAACATTTGTAAATAATCCAAAGCAGTTTTGAATTTGCAGTCTTTACCGGCTGTTTTTCAAATACAACCTACCTACCTACCTTACCCCTTTACCTTATACCTTTGAAATTAATATTATTATCATTTAACTTTTTAAAATGAAGAATATCTTTTCACCAAAATTTAATAGAAAAAAACAAAAGTAAATATACATTTGTTTTTTTATTATATGAATAGTTTAGGATTAATACACGTATATATATATATGATAATTGACAAATATGTATAATCATAGGTCAATCTGGTGTTTAATTTTAATAAAGTAATTAAAATAATTCACCAACAAAATATAATAAAAAATGTAATATTAAGTAATTAAGTAATATTAATATTATTAATTAACTGGATTTACTGGATGTAGACTTACTTGCATCGGCTATGGTTTCATCTTAAAGTCATGCATTATGCTACCTTTCACACAATTATTTATTTATTTATTAATGTATCAGTTTTCATTAAATGTTGCATATGGTATACACTTTCCGTTAAAATAGTTGAAATATTAATTTTCACGATTGAATACTTTTGCTCAGCTCTGGATGCAGTTTGCATATTGTGGGATACGCTAATAATAGCTAGGTTTGCTTCATCATTATGCACTAATAAGGCATGTTTGTAAACACAGCTCAGAAACGTTTGTCTTATTAAGCATTGACGTTTTATCGTTAAAGTCGTGTGGTTCATGTATACTATAAATTGAAAAATTGATTGTTGTATATACATATTATATTAAATAAAATAATAATGCTAGTTAGCAAAAGTTAATTAAAATGATACAAAGTAATTAATAACAACATAATTAAATCAATTTTTACTTAGTAATGGAGTAAACAGGAAATATTTTACAGGACATAAGTTACAATAAATATAAACAACATAAGTGAGAAACAGTAAGCTAGGTTTTATTATGGAATTTCATTTATTAATATTATTTTAATGTGTATAAGTTTTAATGCGGCACCTAAAACAGTCCAGTAACTATTTACTTTTTATAGACAGGTAAACGCGACCGGAGGTCTTTTATATATACGATTTTATTTGCGTTGATTAATTAAAACGTCTTGGTTTTATTACATGTTAAAGGAACACCATGCTCACATTTGTTTAAGTAGATATATATGAATGTTTTTTTTTTTACTGGACCACAACAAAAACATACCTATTTGTGTTTATTATTTACTTCGAAATTTATGTAAATAAAGTTAAGAGCTTACTTTGGTCTCATTAATATTAACTGCATTAAAATGTTTTAACTAAACGTTGGAATTAGAAACAGACGGGAACGGTAAATTACTGCTTGTGTAGAAAATTTACCTCATTTATACATAGTTTTGGATTTTACGAGTTTTATATATTATGTAATATGTATAATTATAAAATTGTATGAACTTTTTATGACATAGGTGAGTCAAACTTAAGATGGTAATTTACATACATGATTGTTTTTTAATAAAATGATTACCTAATGTATTTGGAATGAGTCGTTACGGTGAAGAGACAAGCTTAATAGTCTAAAAGACATTTGAATAATACCTGAAAAAATATCGTATTTGTTAATAAAAGTTATCGAGCGAAGCGTTAGTAGTATTTATAAGACGTAGCGAACACATAAAGGATATATGTAAATCCTTCGGTGGTTATTTCAATTTTATTTAATACTTTACCAATGAGCGCGAAACACACGAAAAATGGTATGTTAGGAGCCCCATATAACTGCGAAATATAATTTATATTTGAAATTTAAATTATTATGTTAAATTTCAAACCTATCAGTGCGATAGTTTTTTCCGTAAAGTGTACCACAAGAATGCATAATTTATTAAGTTAAGAGGTAAACAGACTTCGAAATAATGCACTGGCAGCCAAGTAGGTAGAGAAAAGAGAATATCAATATATTATTTAAGTTTAAGACAATCAGATCACCAACATGGTTCCGTGTATTCATGAAATGTTCATTACTTAGATATATGTATTTAAGATGACGTATTTTATTTTAAGTTAAATCCGGGCGATGGCAAAGGCAGGTCGATGATTTAGTTTTAAGTAATGAAAATTTACAGCAAGAGAGTTAAGTAACGAGTACGATATTTAAAAACAATATATATGAGTACATGGGTATTTTACACGCAAATAACATTGACAGCAAAGAAACAACAAAAATAAGATCGATATTTAAACTTTTGTAATCGTAAGATGTGGTATATTTAAGTTACTTTCATTGGTATAGTGGTATTATAATATTCAGAGATAATCGATCTCTTATATTTAGAGGAACAAGTTAATCATTATTCATTATTAAGTACCATGAATCATGAAAACAGAATTTCTAAATCAGATGATCAATTTAAATTAAGACATACATATTTAATATAAATTTATTTAGTTTGTTTTTGGTATGAAGTTTTGGCAAACTTACATAGAAGAAGAATAATTGAAGAAGGGTTGAGCGCCAGTTAGTCTACGAATTAAGAGAGAAATATATATTTTTGTTTATTATGGAAGGTATATTATGGCTTATTTTAAGATTCTAACGAACTTAGATAATGTCAATGATATAACTAAAGATTATAAATTGTAGGGTTTGCTCAGGATTCTCTTTTTACTTTTATTTCTTCAGGTGCCTCTACAACTAGCACAGCTTCGCACATTTTAATTTATCTTTAAGGAATCGAAAGAATTGGGTTCGTTTTTTGTTTCTTGAATTAGAAGGTATCATAGTAACATAAATTAGAGGTAAACACTTCATTCTTTAAATTTAATAACCTTGATTCTTTAAATTTTAGATACTTATAATGACGTTATATGTGAAGTAATGAATATTGAATAAGTAGTATTACTATACTATCACTCATTACGAATTTTATTCAGTTTACATTAAAACGTCTTGGTTATTTAAGGCTATTATTTTTTAATAGTTTCAAATAACTGGTACTTTTAACTTTTTTTTCTGTTCGAAATAGCAAAATTAATGATTACGTTGCATTTAAATATTCACTCTGTGAATCGCGACCTAACATTAATAAATACCTACCGTTGGAGAAAATACTTACACCAACAAAAAATGATTTCCTGCTGAGTTTCTTGGGCGCTTCTTCTCAGTGGATGGTCATTCGAAGCGCTGGTAGAATTAATTCAAAAAACAAACCAATTAAACCTTCGACCTTTAAATATAAGGTCGTTATACGTACAAAACAAAACTGATTAATATCTAGAAAAATAAAATCATATCAATTGCACATACAATTTAAAACCAAAAATTGATATTAAAGAAAAAAATACTTTTTAATACAGTTGCTCAAAAAGTACTACTTTACGTAGCTGTTTAGCGTGCGGAAAGTTGGTTATCTCGAACTAGTGCTTTTTACTTTTCCAATTTTTTTAAATTTATACTTGTTCCAATTCACGACTACTTATTGATGAGTGTTAATATTAGTTTCCTTTAAACGTCGTAATCAGCATAAAAACCTACCGTTAATGTAAGAATACGAAAAATATTACATATTTCATATTTAATTACTTACCTCTTCATCATTATAACACGTTTATTTTTTAATATTCAATATTGAAAATTCCGTTCTTAATAAGTTGACTGAATGGAACGGAATAGCTGCCAAACGCCATAGATATAATATACTTAAAGACGACGTCTAACCGAGCTGTCACTGTTACCACTTTTGTTTAGTGTACGATTAACAATGTTTTTCTTATTTTTTCGCAACTGTATTAAAAAACGTCGTTCGATACACGTGCGGAAATGTCATTCTTCACTCGTCCCGAGTCTTACCACTCGCCTGCGGCTCGTGGCAAGATATCTCGGTACTCGTGAAGTAATGACATACCTTCCGCACTAGCATCGAAATGTACTATTATTGTATGCAGAGAAAACAGAATCCCCATAAGTACTCAAATAAATGCATTAAAAGCATGTGTTACATTCCTTTAGGCTTAAGTTTATTAATTAATTAATTAAAACATTTTTTTCCAGTATAATGCTGTAACGTGTTTGAAAATTCATTTAAATATCACCATTTTTTGTAGAACCTACGGCTAGTCTTCAGGAAAGTCATTTCTTTTGTTTTCCTTGATTTGTTAATCTACATATTTCATTTTATATAAACTATTTAAATAAAGTTTCTTTGTATATTTTTAATTAGGTATATATGTACCTACACATACATTCATCGACTAACCATTTTAAATAATTCGTCTATTTTATTTGAATTACAAAATAACATTGCATAGTTTGTAAGCTTAAAAGGCATGAGCATCTCTTTCAGTAAAATATTCACAGGTACAGATAGTAAACAAATTATAAAGGAGATCCTAGATAAAACCAGATACCTCATTGAAAAAAAATCTACAAAGGATAATAATAAAAACATCAACCAACCAACGATCTACAGTACAGGTATCCAGTAAGTCTGAAGTCATATGAAGTTGACAAAATTATTACCTATGAATGTGATAAATTCATGTTTTGTGTGTTTAAATTTACTTACAGACATTAGCCAGAGCATTACTTAGTTCATTAGTAATACAAGGTATGTAATAGCTTGTGCACTAGTAGAAGTTTAGTCTCGATTACAAGATTTATTTTTTAAATGAATTCCTCAGTACAGATTTCAATTTTATTATATTGAGAATCTAAATCCGTGGCAGTATAAAACAACGAAATACAATGTATACTCAATTTAACACAAAAATGTCTGTGACAATTATTTTTCACGTAATGATTATGTATTGTCCTATTGTTTTATTTCATTAAAATATTAACTTAAAATAGAAAACAAAAATAGGGATTAATACCTACGTAGGTACCTATTATTTGAATCCCAAGGGATATAATCTGTCATTGATTGAAGATTCCAATATGCTTAACATATTAACTGTGTTAATACAGTAACGTCAATTATTTGAGAGTGAGTATACTTCACTACAAACAAACAATAATAATACAAGCACGATGTAAATTAAGTTTGTAATATAGGTGCTTTTATTTTCGATATCGACCATGTTTGGAATTAAAACTGTATTGACATTTTGTATATGTCCTAGAGCAAGTTACTTATATCAAAATTTCTTTAGTCTGTAAGTTTGTCCTTATACATATCTATTTCAGTAAACCTTTCTTCGCACTCATCACCGGTATAAATATGACAGACACCATGAAATCGTGTAATTAAACATCGGAGGAAAAACAGGAACGTGTTTAAATTCCGTCTACAGTTCTTGCGCCAAATAATCTGCCGTCAGTTTCGCAGGTGGTGACTAAATGTAATAATTTTTTCAGGTAAATTACATAAATGAATCAGACTTTTCTTATACGCTTAATTTAGCTTTCGAAATTACTTAACTATTTACAATTTTAGACAAAAACGTAAGACTACTTTAAAGAAATTGAGTGAGACATGTTTAACTTATTAAGTTATTAAACATGTTATTAAAACATTCAAACCTATGATAATTGTGACTCATGGAGCCAATGTATATACCTAATCTTTCCAATGTTTTTATTTTCGCTCAAGACTTTCGATATTAAAAAACCTCTTTAACTCCATTATTATTGGAATTGTACAATTGTTTCCACTTTATTTTCAATTTTGTTTCTTTTGAATCAAAATTGTTTTTAGTTTGTAAGTTTGTCCTAAATGCCGTCTTTTCCAGTAAAGCTTTACATCAGACCATTTTTTCATTCAAACAACATGTCTATGGGAGCAATTGGACACAGAACGTGGAAAGGTAGAAGGCGTTCGCAAATACATTCATCGAAACCTAACGTAAAAGTGCGTAAACTTGGTCAGGCACACATCTAATGACAAGAGACATTTAGAGGATATCTAATTATCGGTAAACTTCAGTAAGTAACATGTTATACCAAGAAGAAAAAAAGAAAATTCTGGAGATTTATATAGTTCTACTAATTTTATAAACAATTTGAAAATATTTTAACTAACATAAGATATATTATCTTCTTGTAATTTTGCAATTGAGCAGAATTAAAAAAAATCTTAATTTTATTATGATTTAGTCGTTTGGCTAAAACATATAACTATATAGGAACATACCTATTTACATTTTTTGCAGAATTTATTCTACTATGCAAAGTAAAACAGGAAACTGTTTGAAGACAGCAATGAATATTATTATTTAAAATTTAAGTCTTATTTAAAATTTTCATAAATATGTTTAGTTCGTAAGTTTGGCCTTATCTCGAATCTCTTCCAGTAAAATTTAGCTGTCGTTTGTACTGGCGGTAGCGGAAATCAAAGGCGGTCACGGTCACAAAGTTGAGAGGCGCTCCCGAACGAATTGAGGGATCCTTATGTTGCGAGAGGCGATTCCCAATACGAATGAAGGAAAATTAAACGCGGAGGAACAGGAACGTCGCGCAGAATTTTCATAAAATATTACTGCACGTTTCGGGTACATAGTGACAGGTATTAACTATATGACGCGTAAGTCGGTAGAGTATCTAATATGTATTTATATTTATTTATACTATATATTCGTCAGTTACCATACTTGTATGTTTAATTATCTTTTACAGTTATTTTTAACGCGACGACCACTCGGATAGCGGATAGGTAGAGTTACCTAAATTCGTGCAGCGAGATAAGTTTAATTTATTTAGGGGTAAGTCATACAAAATTTCTTCTTTAATTAAAGGCGCCTCAGGGTACCGCGATAGAAAAACCCATTTTACGAGCCTATGACCGGTTTGAGCACTATCCTAGTGTGGATAGTTTGCTTATTATTTATAAAACTTCACGACACCTATGCGTCCCGGAATGACATATGTCATAATGCTTAATAGTCATACCTATCTTCATAACATGGTCGAAATACTGATAATGCTCCCATATTGGTCCGTACCAAAATGGGAATTATTTTTATACACGTATAATAAATGATACACTGTGTATCTACAAATACAATAGCTATCAATAAACTAAAACGCAATCTATTTCTATGGTATGTTATTAACATACTGTACCTATAAAACTAAAACGTATAAAAAAATGATCCCTAACAACAACAAAACAAACAAAAAACAACAAAAAACAAAAAAAAAAAACAACAAAAAAAACAAAAAAGACATCATAAACAAATCTTGAAACTACCTAAACTAAAAATAATTAATATGACACAAATAAAAACGAAACCATAAAGGTTTAATTGCCAAAATGACAAAAATCTAAATACCAACTACAAATGAAAAAAAAAAACAATAAAACAAATGAAAAATAAAACTCAACCCAATATAAACAAACAGAACAAATAATTTGATTTATAAATAAAGACATACAACTGGTTTAACTCTTATTAGTAAAATTGATAAAAATAAATGAATTGACAAAAAAAGGAAAAAAAACACTATTATTTAAAAAGTTAGTACACTATGTTATTATAATAATAATAATTTGATCGTTTTGTAAAATACATATGTTAAATATTCAATTATCTGAATTTGTGTACTTTCAGATAAATAAATAACAAACAAAACAAATAAATAATTAATAATTTTTTAACTGATATAAAAGTTCATTTATAAATAAACTTGCACAAAAAAAAACAACAATAAAATATTTGATGGCCATCAAAATAAATATCTTTATTATATTTGAAATATATTGGCAATTTTAAACCTACCTGTTGTTTTATTCCCAACTGTCCATAAAAAGAAAGTTATAAAATATTTAATTTCTTTTGGGATACATTTTAAACCTGAAATGCATATTTAATATATTTGTAATCCCAGAATTAAATATTTTATTATTTTCATCCTACACCCTCAGACAAAGAGCCAGTAACAAACTTTGATAAAACAATTTCAGTATTTATTTGTTATTGCTATACGATCAGAATATAATAATATGATTTTGTTACTGACTGTTTAATAGAAACAAGAATAATAAATTCTAGAATTGAACAATATAAGAGTAAGTTGGGGTAAAATTGTTGGCAAAGTTTGCAAGTATGTAATGCATTCTAATTTAAATATGTATTTATTAACAATTTATATTACCCATCTTGCCTAAACTATACTATACCACAAATTTATCTTACTGGTGAAGCTGGGATTAAGATAGTTTTTTACCTATTTACGTATAAACCAACAGTAAGACAAGTTTTTGGGATGATCAAGACAGAGCAATACACAAACTCATGTTGCAAACAAATTACAACTTTCATTACAAACCGAATCTCTTTCGCTTGTTACACTCAAGAGCGAATATAAATCACAATACAAAGTGACCCAGGAGTTGAGTTGTAAATTGTATTGCACTAGAAGGTACCGAAATATAAGTTCTGGAGACCTTGATCTTTAGTATTTAACTAATGCAGGCAGCGGCGGCTTTTGAAAATCAACGAGAGCTGAAACTTAATATTTGTGTAAGTATGAGATGAATGGTAAGAAATCTAAATAAATAAATATTAGGTGACATCTTATACAGATCAACCTAGCCCTAAACTAAGCAAAGCTTGTACCATACTATTTTGGCTTGTAATATTCAAAGAATGTTTAATTCAAAGGTACCTACCCAATTATTTAGCACCATTCAATAATTATATATTGTTATGTTCAACCTTGAACAAGAAAATACTGGTATAATCTCCATAATTCTGCAGAAATCAGGAGGTAGACATTCGATTTTTGGGAGCAGAATAAAATGAGTTAGTATATGAGAAAAGCATCGGTAATTGAGTTTTACGATACCATAAAATCAGGTAACTTTAGTCCACAACTTCCAGCTATGGTCCAAATTCAAGTTCCAGTAAATGAGTAGGTATAAAACTAAATGCAAATTATAATGAGTATCGAATATAGAAAAAGCATTAGTACCTATAGCTAAACAACAAAAGAAATATGTATAACGATTTTATTATAACTTTCCTGGGTGCTAATCAAGTGGAGACTTTCCCTACCTAATGAAATACAAGCACTGGTAAAAATATCCTTTTTCGTCACTTGGTTAAAAATTAAAAACCGGGCAAGTGCGAGTCGGACTCGCGCACGAAGGGTTCCGTACCATAATGCAAAAAAAAGCAAAAAGAAAACGGTCACCCATCCAAGTACTGACCCCTCCCGACGTTGCTTAACTTTGGTCAAAAAACACGTTTGTTGTATGGGAGCCCCATTTAAATCTTTATTTTATTCTGTTCTTAGTATTTGTTGTTATAGCGGCAACAGAAATACATCATCTGTGAAAATTTCAACTGTCTAGCTATCTCGGTTCGTGAGATACAGCCTGGTGACAGACGGACGGACGGACAGCGAAGTCTTAGTAATAGGGTCCCGTTTTACCCTTTGGGTACGGAACCCTAAAAAGCAGTAAATTTTATGCTCCTAAGCTTAACATAGTAACGCCATCTTTTGACGGCTTAAAAAATCAGGTAGTTAGAAGTAGGTATGGAAAATGCTAAAAGATGTCGATAGGGGATCTTGCTTAAAGTGTAGGGGGCAGCACAGAGGCCTGGTATAAAATGCAGACGGAAGTTATTAATTCCGATTTAGGCCACAAGGTGGCAGAGACGGAGATTTTCCGATAAATTCCTAAGACGATATAATATAGAAATGCACGTTACTACTAGGCGACAGGATTCAGGTAGAAAATAACACGGACATTAAATTTGTAAAATTATTTATATTGCAATATAATACCTAAAATTGTCACAACAAACTGTTAGGAATTGCCACGAGCCTACCATATACAATATACAATTACCACTTACAACATAATATGATACTTATATCTAATATAGAAATGTGTATACAATCAAACACAGCTGATTTTCACTGAACTACATTTTGAACCCAAAAACATTTTTGACGCCTGTTGTGTATTTTGTACTTAAACCAAAATAATCACAATTTAATTTAGTTTAATGAGAATTTAGTCATATGTCACAGTCACTTTCAGCAAGACAAAATCAATTTATTGTGAATAGATGCATTTCGATCATTGGAACACGATCTGAAAAATTGGATGGTTAGATATAGCCACAGTCGACGCCAAATATATGTCTACTCTTTTGCATCTTACTCCTTTGTAATAAGGCGAAAAATGTAAACATATCTTCGACGTCGACTGTATCAAGCTTGTGCTAATACAAAGCTCGTACATGATCGCATTTTTAATATTTTTTTTTAAATTTATCGATTGCTTTTTTTTTCGCTCTAAGTGTTTAATATATCTCAGAATTGACATAGGTAGGTGGATAGGTACACATACAAGGGCAACTCTCTGATAATGTTTCTGGAATTGCATCTAATTAGCAATTACCAACACTTTTTAAAGACATTTTGTGCAGATTTTTCCAGAAGAGCCAATAAAACAAACAAGCAAAACCGTTTTCACAATATATCATATGAAAGCCCTATTTAGATGGATCAAGAACTTGCATGCTTATTTACTATTACTTGCTTGAAAATATTCGATACATTGCCAACTACAGAGTTCAATGAATTCAGTCGATTGACCACGACCAAATACCGCAATGTAAAATAAAAGAAAATATATAGCATGCAAGTTCTTGAACGATCTAAATGGGGCTTTAGCCTGTTATATTTTCATGATCATGTAATAATATATTTTTCTCCAATATGCTCGGAAATGTTCACCTTACTGTAGCAAAAATAGTACGGGAAGTTCTTCGTTAATGTCAAACTCTAACTAAAAAACATCAAACTATCGCTGTCCTGTTCTAGCGGACGGGAAGTAAAAAAACATTACAGTAATAACTTATTACTGTAGTGTTTTTTACTTTTTAATAATAAAAAACGCAAACAGCCAATTATTATTGCCGCGAGCCGCTTCTACACGACCCGATCAGCTATCATTTCACGTGTATGATCGTGCGAATACTGCTTAATAAAATCAAAGATTATTTTTATATTTTTTTTAAATCTCATCCGTGTTCATAAAGCTTACATAGTTTGTCAAAGGACTTTCTCATTTTAAACATAGACAAAGAGAATCATACTATCTTTGTCTTACACTAGTACTAGCACCCAAAAGAAAAGGATGGGTGTAGTTTTCCTGGTTCTTACTGACTGAAAAGTTGGTTTGACAAACTATATTGCGCAATTATATTGAATGAACGAATATTGAATGGTACTGAATGGCAGAATAAGTTTGTGCCTTTAACTTTTAAAAATTAATTAAAGAGGGAAATTGTTTTTGACATTTTGGATGTGAAGGTTTGATTTGAGTGATGCTTGATGCTTAAATAATAATTATTTTAGCTTATTTCCTCGCATGTTTGGAGAAAAGCACTATATATGCCTCGGCAGGAATAGCAATTCGTGGATTCGTCTTCTTTGTCGGACTCCGCTTCGCGTCGTCCGACAAAATCGAAACTCATCCACGAATTGCCCTTTCCCGGCCTCTGCAATAATGTACTAATAACGATTTGTATTGTATCTCTACATGATATATTATTATGCAATATTAATTGTACCCAACGGTTCAATTTCACTAAATTAATCTAAACATTTTAAATTCTAAGTAGGGGTTTCCAACTTTATCAAACGTTACCCAGTCCACTCCAACTTTTTTTTTCAACAATAACAATTTCAGTCGAAATATTTCCACCGCTCTGTAAAGGCCAGAGGGCCTACTGCGAACCACGTTCGTCGTGTTGCCTCTTTATCGCACTTGTAAATTCATACGTAAGTGTGACAGGGAGACAACCCGTCGAACGAGGTTCCTGGTAGGCCCTTTGTCATCCCAATACATATATATTTTTTCGTTTGGCGTTTGGCTATGTAAAAGTATCATCTTGGCTAGCCAGAATCCTTACGACGACCGGTCGTATACTTTCCTCATACATCCTATTTTGATGTTATAAATTCACTCCGTAACACCGTATTATAACTACGCTGTGTTTGACTGCATGCACGTTAAAACTAACCTAAACGACTTAACGTTACATCACATGTAGAACGAGATATTTTATAAGTAACAATAGCGGAGCATTGCTGAGGCTCCGTTCCCACTTCCCACCAAACGAGTTAACACGAGTTTGACAGTTCATATAAGTGGTGCTCCATTGAAGGCATTGCTTAATATTATGCGATTGTTAAACTAGAATTTGAATTATTAAATTCCTGAGGAATCTAAAAGCTTACACAACTATTTCACAAACTTCTAGATTAAGATAACAGAAAAAATTAAAAATACTTTTGTCGAACGATAAAAAGTATCGCGGCCAGGCCAGCAGTGGTAGCACGGTGGCAATTTTATCGACTGTCACGTTCTAACAAGTATGTAAGTTCGAAAGTGACGGGCATTGTGACAGGCGATAAAAATGGAACGATGCTGCCACCGCAGTACGCACGAGTAGGTACAGTCATCAGCAATCGTATCTTACACAACTAGGGCCGCAAAAATATGTGACACGTTCTTATTTGGAGCGCAATAAGAGCGCGTCATATATTTTTGCGGCCCTAGTTGTGTAAGATACTATTGCTGATGACTGTACAATGTTGGTTGCACTTTTATCGTGTTATGTGATGCGCGTCACTCTAGCACACAAGTAAGAAAGTGATGGCCACGACGTAAGACGATAAATGCTTGACCATCTTAGACAGTTGTGTAAGCTTTTAACGTTTTTGTGTAGTTATTGCGAAAAAGCACTTATCAAAATCTAAATCACCCATATGTATCTACAATACATACATTAAGGACTTTAGTTCCATAGCAATATCAATTAATGTTACAACCGCATTTTTTAAATTAGGAAAAGATGAGATACATTGCAATAAAATTATGGATCTTATAGGTAAGTCGATTACTGCAATAAAGCATTTAGTACTTCAAAAATATTATTAACATTTACACCATGGTTGCCTGAAATTCCTGAAACAGATTATGAGCTCGATTCAATAAAGTTATAATGTCATTCGAAAATGAAAAAGGTAATTCCCAATATATAGACATTAATTTTGATACGATAAATATGGTACATTACATTTGGTACAAGTTAGTTTTCTTTCTTAGGTTATCGCAAGTTGGGCATAGTTAGATATTATAAACTTTTATAATTTTTTCATGATGTATTGAGTTTTCGCTCATTTAAAAACGATCATTTAAATAACATATTGATTTCCTACGGAAAAGTAATTACGTATGTGGGAAATGTGTGCTTTTCCTTTCGGATCTCTTAATTTAGACACTCGAGCTATTAATAAAACGATTGAATAGTCAGTACATTTCAGAAGTCCAAAAGCTTATTATATAATAATAATAAATATTATCCGAGTAATTGACATAGAATAAGTACAAAACTGGTCTATTTAAATAGTCTATGCCAACATCCAAAATACAGTCTTAGATTAAAAGTTCACTTCAAATATGTTTACGTAAATCACGGGATTGTGTAAATAAGCAACGAGAGCGTGAAAATACGAGTATGGTTGAAGAATTTCGATATATTTATCATTTGTCACCATGCCTGTCACGTTCTAACAAGTGCGAAAGTGACGCATGACAATCATGACATGACAGGTGATAAAAGGCGACCATGATACCGCTGCTGGTACATACTAGTTAATCTAGTTATAGACAATGACATTATATTGTGACGTAAGCACCAAATACACGTTCGCCCAAAAATACGTTGACAATTTTTTTACTGTGGCATATTGTTGATAATTTTATAAAACGTTTGCGTTTGTGTACCAAAGCAAATAAGTTTTGTTTTAGTAAATGATTGTAATTTTAATCTTTAATGATATTTTGTAAAATATGCGTTAAAAATATTCCTAAAATTTCTTGTCAACATATTCTTGCTTGGGCCATCCTGTGTATATTACATCAGATATTATAGAAGTAACTAGGTATATAGTGCACTGATCTGATTTTGACTGATCGAGGTTTCGCCATATGGTGATAAAATGTGCTTCTATTGGTCAATTAATCCGTGATTTAAATTAATTCGTCCATATTTACATTTATATCGTAGGGTTGGCGCCAATCTTTTTTGCCAAACATTTTCTTTATCAATTTTCTAGATGGCCAGTAACTTTGATGAGAATGGAGTATCGGCAATGTATGCTTTATCTCTTGTTCTTATTCTTCATGGTGAGCCGCCGCCAGAAGCTCGTCTTCTCCGCCGGCGGCTGCTCTTCCCTGGCCTCCTCACCCCTCGTCTCTCCTCGTAGCATATCCAGGAACGTCGGATCGTTCTTCCTGACGTTCTTCTCAATTTTCACAGCCTCGGCGCTTAACTCCGCCTTTAATTTCTCAGGGCTCGTATTCTCGACCTTAAACTCGTTAGGGTCTTCAACGAACGCCTGCTGTAGATCCCGCATGATCTTCTTCCGTATAGTCTTCTTCATGCTGAGGTGCCGTTCCAAGGTTTTGACGTCACCGTTTGTGTAGGTGCGGTAGTCGTCCTTCTTTTTCTTGGACTTCTTGCCTTTGTCGTCGTCTTCGAAACTTTTGGTATCATATTGCTGGTTGAGACCGAAGATGTCCCGCAGATGCGGGATGGCGCGCTCTGACGTCATTCTGATTTTGTAGGCGACCGCCTCTTGTGCTTAGATCACAGACACCTCATTGTGGGACCTGGAATTGAGAAAATAAATACTTTAGAAAGTGAGTAACACAAATTTAACCTTAAAGTATACATCACGGCGCATAACATAATATGTTGTGCGGTGTCTCATGTCCCGACCTTGATCGTGTAGATAAATTGTATAATTAATTACGTCAAATAGGACGCCTTTTTTTCTAGGGTAAAACATGCATGTTTCTAAAGTACTAGAATAAGTACTAAAATCACTTTAAATGGTATTAATTACTTCTAAATGCTATTTTTATAGTTCATGCAATGTATGCTTCACATCGCCAGGCTTTATTGATTATGATCAACGATTATTATTGACGTCAATTATTAAAATAACACTTTGATAGATTTGTATGGATGAAACGCAAAATAACTTCGCTACTACAGTTTCATTCCGATAGTAATAGCTACATGATCTGAAAACAGTGGGAAATAATGGTCGTTGATTGTTTCGACAACACGCAATATTTGACTAGTTAGTTTTGTCTATGATCGTATCTCACGCAATTCTGTTTAAAGCTTTAGCTGTTCAGGTAATAAAGTTTAAATATCTAGAAACGAAGATATTAGATACCTATTAGGTACTTGATAGTTCAGAAAATAAGCAGTAAATCTTGTACACAAGCGATAAATTCATTGGCGTCTGCTTTTACCATTTTGTCACTCGAATTTGATCCTTATCTGTATTAAGTAAAAAGTCATATTTTGTGTATTGTGTTACAGTACAATAAAACAGTCGATGTAGAGATTAACAATAGACATTAAAATTTCTATCCCGTTGGAAAAGGAGATAAATCAAGTCTTTATTTGACGCGCACGCGATTGGTCTCGCGTCAGGAGATGAGTTTATATTTCTTCAAAATCAGATAATAACAAACTACTTACCTAATAATAGCAGATATATACTTGATTTAACAAGCACTTCTTTAACTTGGTACACACCAAGTTAGATTATATGTTGTTACTGACCAGCCTATTCGGATTTCGAGATAATCACAAGATCTAGAGATGATATAGAGATCAACTAGATCTACATTAGATATCGACTAGATGTGACTAGGATATCTAAGTCATAACTTGTCGAAATCGTTCAAGAGGACCTCCAGAATCGCGGAAACGTCAAATTTGACATATCTATCTTACAGATATCTTTAAATTATCCATATCGTAACTTGTTGAAGTCTAGTAGAAATCTAATTCATTTTCCGAATCGAGCCGTTAATATGTATATGCAAGCTAAATTTTGAAAATCTATAAAGTAGAATCACTTCCTGAAGTTCAATCGAGATGATGATATTTCACATATAAAGTTCACAAGGATCGGTCACAGCTGACTCTAAAAGAGTCGGGATGCGACAGAGATGGCTTCAAAAAGGTGGAGAGGAGAAAGAAGTCAGCTCGTCCGAATCAGTGCGGTACCGCACCGACTGGACCCAACCATTTGCTGCGTCCTGCAACACCGACGACGCTGCTGTATGTGTCCCGATTACACTACCTTACGAAGGTCGAGGAGATCGTGAAGTATGTACGAGCCAAGTCCGGATTCATCCTGAGGGTCGTGAAGTTGGAATCTCGACACAATGTGAATTTTAATTCTTTTGTGCTGAGCGTTCCGACTGAACATCTAGCGACCTTCACCAAGGAGGAGTTTTGGCCGAAGGGTGTCAAGTTCCGGCGGTTCCGCGGCCGGCTCCCTGACACTGCGGGGTTGCGAACTGCGTCGCAACCATAATTGTGTTTTTTGGTTTTAAGATATATTTTGTAATAATATGTATGCTAGTTTTAAGGTATTTATCTATGGGCCAATAGTTGCCTGAAAATAAATGTTTTCATTTCATTTTCATTTCATTTCATTTCATAAAGTGAACGAATATTACGGCATTACAATTTATTCCATTTGCTCCAGTGTACCTATGGTGAAGTATGTACTTACGTAGCCTTAACGTAGGGCATGCTTTAAGCTAACAGTAGGTACCTCTAGGTAAGCAATTACCGTTAGTGCTTAATGACCTGAGTAATTACCAATTTAATAACTTCACTGAGCCATCGTTTTGTTTCTGTTATTGGTTTTGCATGCCATTAATGCAAGCACAATATAATTAAGTTCATAACAGTTATTGAAAAGTTTACGGTACTTCAGTGGGTATGTGTAAGTTTATAAATAGTTTGCCCGTTATGTATTTAGAAACATTACGTAGGTACCTACCTAAATTTACATTTTTATACACAGTGGCCCGTTTTCCTTATTATCAAGTATTGGAATAAAGGCAGTTAAAAACTCACAGTTAACGAATAACTATTATACACCTATGTATTGTTATCGGAATTAATTAACGGTATCCACTTAGCCCGACCCGGGTATGTCCTTAAACTACGTCCAACGGGCAGCAGCGTCCCTCAAATTCGGTGTACTCGACTGCGATCGCCAACCCGCCTGTCAAGCGTGGCGATTATGGCATTCACCCCCCATAAAGGGGGAGGCCTATGTTCAGCAGTGGACGTCTTATGGCTGAGATGATCCACTTAGCATCTAATTATTTAACAATTTTACTGAGTAATTTTTACTCCAATTTCTTATTTTTTAGTCTAATGCATTCTGCGCCAACTGTCATTAGTTTGAGCTATTCGACAATATTGGAGTTCTATCAGCTAGGTCTAGTACTTGGTTATGTTGTTGGACTTCTTTCATAGAGCATACGTAAAAGACAAATAGTACCTATAGAAAGCCCTATGGCATCAGGTCCGTTAGGGTTTTCTTAAAATTTTTAAAAGATTGCGTGTTGCACCACAATAAAATTGTCAGAGTGAACTCTATGAAATTTTCAGAGTACGTATGTACTATGAAATTTTCCAAAAAATACATTTTAGCCAACTTTTCACGACGACAGATGGTTTGGGGCAACTGGTCCTAAAATAAATAACCAGTTTTTACATGTCCCCTCATAAGCAACAGCCGATATAATGTGAAAGGATAATGTGAAAGGGTTCTTGTTACGTTAATCTGAAAATCTCAGACGCGCTGACGTGACGCACAATGCAGCGAAGCGACTATAAACAACGGAGTCTGCGTACCGTGAAGCCGGCAGGTGCTCGAGACCACAAGTGCAAAAAATAAAAACGTAGGTACGTACATGAACTGGTGATTCTGCTGAAATATGAGTGGCGTTGGCGGAAGAAAGGAGAGGCCTTATACCCAGTAGTGCGACTTTATAAGAAACGCTAGCCGGTGTTGTCACCGTTACTTGAAATACCTATCAATGTCTGGATATGGTTGTACAATGTATACATAGAAAAACAAAAAAATACATATATCCGAGGACAGTAGATAGAGCAAATACCTACTAAATAGGTACAATTGAAAAATATAGGTACCAACGAAGTCTGATATTTTCTGTTTAATTAGAGCTAAGTAAATGTAAAATATGTAGGCTTATCACAAACCTAGACCAAATATATATGTCAAAACTAAATTAATATTTCAATAAAAAATAAATATTATTACTACATCAATTCTACGAAATTTACTTGCTCACTACATTAAGAACTTCGATATTATAATTGTTTTAATCTCCGCCAGAACACGTGTCGTCTAGATTAGAAACCTCAAGATTAAAGTGACAGCACAATATGCTTCTCATTAGACAAAAAATTTTTTGAAAAAGTAACCGCAAAGATTTTCGCACGCGACCGTAGTTTAGTTGCATTGTGGAAAATTGCGCTCGACTGCATCGTTGCTACCTTCTCGATTCACAAAACATAGTTCTCGACAGTGAGCTAATCCCCAGTATAATATACTGGGGATTAGCCTAGCATATTATGTAGACCTAGCCAAGGTGACAATCGTACATTGACGAGCGCTAAACGAAAAGAATAGTAGATTGTTAACCAAGGGTTGAAAGGCACCCATTTCTGTCGAGGTAGTTTGGCGCTCGAACGCAATGAGAGCGCCAATAGTCCGAGTCAGAAATGGTGCCTTTCACCCGAGTTAAACACTCTACTTTTCATATCGAATGCGAGGAAACCAAACAAGACAAGGCAATTTCGCAAAATCAGTAATGGAAGTACCTAATAGATCTACGGTCATGATTTATTTTCCTTAGGACTTACTTGCAATCGGGGACTTTGCATGTGTGAAGATTAATAACCCATAATAAGCAATATTTACGAAAACACACATTTTTTAACAAACTGCAGTAATTTTAAAATGATTTGTTCAGTATAGTATGAAAATAAGCGGGATTGCCTCTTACTTTTTAATTTTATACATTTTCGTTCTAAAAGCCGCAACAGACTACCGGACCGCACCGCGACCTTGGTGCGCCGCACCACGTAATAACATGATAAAAGTATTTTAAATATTAAATAACCATTTAATTAATAATATAAGTAATTTTTATCTTGTATTTTATTTTATTTTCATGATAGTGTTAAATAACTTAAAAAAATAAATTTAATATCGTACAAAATGTTTAACTGTGGCTGTATAAGATTCTGCCTTTGCTCATTTACGCAAGTGTAAAGTTTAAAAAATATTTTTGGTGTATTCCTTTTGGTTCCTTATGAAATCGAGTAAATAGAATTCAAGGAAAGAAATCAAGAATAATTTGTTTTTAACAGTTCACTTACATCATTTTTTATAAAAAACCGGGCAAGTGCGAGTCGGACTCGCGCACGAAGGGTTCCGTACCATAATGCAAAAAAAAAACATAAAAAAAAACAAAAAAAAAACGGTCACCCATCCAAGTGGTCAGTACTTGGATGGGTGACCGTTTTTTTTTTTGTTTTTTTTTTATGTTTTTTTTTACTCCCGACGTTGCTTAACTTTGGTCAAAAATCACATTTGTTGTATGGGAGCCCCATTTAAATCTTTATTTTATTCTGTTTTTAGTATTTGTTGTTATAGCGGCAACAGAAATACATCATCTGTGAAAATTTCAACTGTCTAGCTATCACGGTTCGTGAGATACAGCCTGGTGACAGACGGACGGACGGACAGCGAAGTCTTAGTAATAGGGTCCCGTTTTACCCTTTGGGTACGGGTCTAAATAATTCATAATTTTTAAAAGTTGTAGAACGAAAGTGTCACCTTTTGAGGAGTACAATCTATGTTTTAATTATTTGCTCATGTTACAGGCCACACCCGGTATAATAATATAATAAATGTTATAACTGGGTAAATAAATTAACTTATTAAGATTTATCCCCCTTATTTCCAACTCAAAAAATCTACTTTCTTCTGAAGCATCTTTGAAATATTTCCTTATCCAATAAATACCCGAAAGTGTACAAAGTGTTTGTTTACTTTTATTTAAATACCTAAAGATACAAATTATAATTCTATGCATTATTTAACGATTGTCATTGTCATTAGTTAAAGCCCTAGGCCTAGACATTTTCTAATATGTATCGTCATTATACATTTCCCTATAATGGTGAAGCTTCGACGGATGGGCGCTACTTCTTGTGAATAACAACCGAGGGATGGTTGATAAACCAAGTTGATGGTTGAAAACCAAGCAAAAATAGACTCTTTTAACGATAACGCAAGAACATAGACGTTTTACCATAAGTTGGCAGACCTGGCCGGCTAAACAAAGGAGTGTTAACTATATTCTGTTCTGCATAACAGTTTGACAACAATGCATAGATTGTTCTCAAACGTGATGGACTTTCCTTGCTTTTATCGTGTCATTTGCAAAATATTTGACCCGTGACGCCGTTTCATTCTTTACAAAAATACAATTGCTATAACGTTTTCGCTGAAGTCGTACCTATCTAAGTCTTATGAACTAAATTTGAGTCAAAAGAAATGAAAAGTTTATTGCTAGTTGATAGGCGCTGAGCTTAAAAGATAAGTACTTCTAACAACGACTTTCACAAATGGTCGGATTACAGTTACTGGAAAGTAACTAAGTAACGTTTAAATACCATCGGTTTTCGGTTACATAAACTGAACAACAACAGCATAACTAGCTGAATACTTGGGTTCAAGAGCTCAAGGCACGGTATAATAATATACTCCGCCT
Organism: Cydia fagiglandana; assembly: GCF_963556715.1. Taxonomy (NCBI): domain Eukaryota; kingdom Metazoa; phylum Arthropoda; class Insecta; order Lepidoptera; family Tortricidae; genus Cydia; species Cydia fagiglandana. Next base: position 10,189,631 of record NC_085938.1, read on the forward strand.
GGTACTCTCTTCCCGTCTTTTCTATAGTGTATACAACATTATTTGCGGTATTTGACGTCTGTCACTCACAACAGCAATACTACGTAAAATGTCTTGCACATCGAAATCACAAAGGAAAACAACTGCGCTGCAAACGTTTACGTTCTACGTCTTTTTTTTATTTTTGGGTTGGCCGGTCACCATCGTTATGAATCGGTAGTCGTCTAAGTAAATCGATATGAATTTTTCATTTTTCTTTTAATAAAAGTAAGGAAAAGGTGGATAATTAACTGTAAATATGGATATATTTATCGTCACCTAACAGACAACAAATTTGACACAGAAATAACATAAATAAACTTTAAAATAGATCCCCAGTTAGTTTACATTTTGACGATGGGTGCGACCTACTCGGTCGGTGTATTAAATGCATTTACCTTGCGGGAAAACCATATAATTCTAGCTTTATTTAAATCTCAAATAAAAATTCATTATACGTCACAATTCGATACCTCAGTCTACGTGCCATTCAATCGTAATCGCTTGCTGTGACAATCGATTTGGGTTAGTTACATCTCTATATACGTCAGTCACAATGTGTCAAATAACGCAAATAATATTGCATACAGTATAGGTCACCTGACTGACACAAGCCTACGTCATCATGCGACAGCGCTATATGATATTATGCGATAGCGCTATATATAGCGGCCATGTTATTGTGACGTAGGCTTGTGTCACTCTGGGAAGAGAAGACCATGTTTTATTAGACTATGGCTCAAGGGAACTCACCTTTTTCAATCGCAGAAGGCCTACCGCGAACCACGTTCGACGTGTTGCCTGTCTGTCGCATTTGTAAATTCGTACGTAAGTGTGACAGGGAGGCAACACGTCCAACGTGGTTCGCGGTAGGCCCTCTGAGTTCCTTAGGCCACCTTCCGATTGCATCAACATATCAACTACTAGCTATATTATTGCATTGTAGTCGCATATTACGGGACTACCTATGCCAAATAACCAAATTACAACTCCATCAGTCAGATACCAGGAAATTTATAATAATTAAATAAAATAAGTTATTTGAAATAATATAGAAACATGATGATTAAGTAGGTAGGTACTATAAGCGAAGCTAAATAAGTCTGTAAAAAAATCCTTATGTGCACTTGCACGACTTGCTTGCTTGTTGGCTTGCTTGGCTTAGATTATAAAATGTTCATATCAATACTATTTTACGCTCTAAGTTTAAGGTAATGAAGTGTGATTAATTGATAAATTATAATTCAAGCCAGACATATAATGGCCAACCAAGAAGAACTTACCTAGAGTTACACCAGGAAAAGTCTGCAGCGATTTTGATAGCCCACGCAGTGCAAGTGTTATGTATACGTTATAATTTCATAGAAGTTTGACGTTTAAAATGAGACTTGCACTGCCTGGGCTATCAAAATCGCTGCAGACTTTTCTCGGTCTGACTCTATCATACTTGAATGTCATGCCATTCCATTGAAAGTTAGATCTAATTCCGAGCACAGTCTATTTAAAACATTTGTTCATAGTCTATCTATGCCTTGAACTTAAGCTAAAATTAACCAGACACTACAAAATGATCAATGAAACCCTTCTTGAGTAGGTACAAGTGTGAAACACAAATACAGTGAACCGTTGTTGGGATGCTAGGTATTTGTCCGACCCATCGCCGATCGGAAGCCAACAGACGGGCCCCAGACTATTGAGTGGTTACACCCTCCTCAAATAGATTGCTGCAAGTTTAGACGCGTCTCACGCGTCTTTAGTACCTTTGTTATTTTGTGATCCTGATGGCTCTGTGGATTGTGCTGTGCAGCTTGGATCTAAACGGTCTTTATGTCGTGACTCTCTACCATTATTAATTTCCAATCATTATTCTGATCTGTTGTGAATTCCCGGAAGTAAATAGGGTGACTTTTCATGAAAGTAAAATCCAACACACCGTTATAATATTTACTGTGTTTGAAATATGAAAATTTCCTGCATAGGTAGGTATACTTAATCGATACTTTTCCATACTATTTAGGTAGTATTAGTTTGAGTGTGTATTTTGTTACAACGCTTATTCTATTTTAACGAAGTAGATAAATATGAAATAGTCCATCTACGTTTTGACTAGTTATAGGTACACACGAGGAAAAATTGATAGAAATATATATTTCAGGGATGGATAGGTTATCTAAAGTTAATAAATATTTCATGTATTGTAAACACTAATGCCTAATTATTAAAAAAATAACTGAACCAACCAATCTACCACAGAATCCATCTAAAGTTTACTAAACCGTCGATACTGGCGCGTTTAACAGCTGACATTAACATTGACCGGGGTCGCTGCACTTTACCTAACACGCATGATTGGCGGCCATCTTGTGACGTCATCGCGCCGTATGTGGAAACGGTGGAAGTGAGATTTGATTTGTCTATGCCCATCGTATTTGGAATCCACTTTGAAAATCGCAATAATTCTAAAGGCGCCAAAGCCATGCTGAGGGTGAAATTTGTATGAAAATACCCTTTATTTTAGTCGTTTATTTCTTATAGCTCGACGTGTGTACCGATTTACTAGTACCCATCCAAAAAACATTTGAGATCGAAAAGTATAAGTACCTACATCTAATTTTCAGATTTATTCGTAAATAGGTATCACACATTTATAAGTCACATAATAGGTACACACAGTTCATAACTAATCAATTATTTATATTATGCATTAAGTATATTATCTTAAAATTATTCCTTTAGTACCGTTTGGTAACCAAAATTTCGTAACCAGCTACAGAATGGGAATCAAGATTGGTATTTCTTTCCCGTTTCGAAGCTGGTTACCAATTTTTAGTTACCAAACGGTACTAAAGGAAATTATTTATAACATTCCTTTGTTTTTAGTAAACATGCAGGTTACTTATTGAAAGAGTAAATCATAACAACATAAGGAGGATTTTGTAGCTATACCGTATTAAGTAATTTTAACTAGCCAAATGTAATTTAACGAAACTAGACAAAGCTCCAAACAGAATTATACCTATGTTAACTGTTTCTTTGTCTAAGAACGTTAACACGCCGACAAAAATGTTATATGTTATAAAAAAATGTTATGTTCAAAATACAGTTAGGTTGGACAGCTTTCAAGCTGAAAGACGTAATGTTTAGTTACTTACATAATATATCTTCTTCTTCAACTTAGCGCTTTCCCGGCCTAGCGCCAGGGTCCGCTTTACTTACATAATATATATACATGTTATAATATATGTTATTTAAAAAAAAACAAGTTTATGGTCGCGGCTATTGTACAAGTCAATAAAGTCATGTGCTTTGAATCTAAAATCTAGTTTCATCTTGTTTGTTTGCAAACTAGTGGAACAGGTCCCCCTGTTATCATAAATCTTATGTCAAGAAATTTAGTAGGTACATATTATGTTTCAAGTTTTTGCTGTGCCACTTTGACGTAATACCTATTTAACGACCTTTAGGTACATACAAAGAGAATTTAGACTAGAGGAATATTGTCAAAGTAAATTATGTAGTCAGTACACGGAGAAAAAAATATTTTACAATATTACCAGATTGTATAGTAGTTATGAATCTGGTGTAGGAAAACAGATTTCAGCCATGTTTAATAGATTCGTATTTTGGACAATATTAGAATATTCTAGTTAAAATATTCTAGTACACTAAAACTCTGATATCGTTTTGGTAACAATCTAATAGTAACAGAGTAAAATATGCATTTAGCATACAACACTTTACAATAATTGCGATGTTTACAATATTTATTAATTCGGTTCACCATCATCTAGTTTAACACACCAATAATAAAAGTGTGTATTACAAAATCTTTGTTTAGGGTCCACCTTATGTAATTAATTTATAGGTACTAGATTTTCTCGTACCTGTTAGCGGATTTTTAATACCTATTACTTACTCGAAATTTCTTGATTACTATGAATATTTTTACACATAACTAGATACGTTCTCTGTTGTCTAACATACTCTTTTTAATGATAACAATAAAGAGTGGTTCCAGCAACAATAAAAATTGTCGGCATTACAATATTATTGCACACTAAACAAAATATCATTTGCCTGTAACGAAAAACTGTTCAGTCCACGATATGAGCTAACTGCGGCCCCCCGCACCCCTGCGCCGCCGCCCGCAGAGTCCAGAACATTCTGTCATTTTCACCGAAGTCCGGACAGAGTTCATTTCAAGTGTCGCCAATAATAAATGAATCAGGTTGCATTCCTGTTTAGATCACCGGTTTTAGCAAATAAAAGTGTCTGTGTGTAGTGAACAAAGGCGGACGAAGCGGATAGCGGTTTAATTGAAAATTTATACATATGTTGCTAATAGTGATAAGGTTATATTGTTCTGTTTGTGTGTTGTGTTTGCTACCAAAATTATCTCTGTATTATATTTGCCATACGTTCACTAAAATTGCGGCCGATAATTTATGTTATGTACTACTAAAATTAAAACGAATTTTTAAAAAAAGGTTTGTTTTTACTTTACTCATAGTAATTATTTAGGATTGAGATTTTTCTGTTTATGTTTCAGGCCACCACACCTATACCACAAACATCATTATTGCGGACTAAGCCAATGTAGGAACTTACTGCCGAGTTAAACAGAATAATGTTAAACACCTTAGGTAAGTCTTCGTCGCAACAAAAGCATGTTAAAGCGAAGACTCACCTAAGATATTTAACCTAACTCTGTTTCACTCGACAGTATATTACAATTTCAGTCCGCAATAATGATTTACTGAACACAAATATAAAACCCGTTAAACTCTACAATATATATAGTAAACAGAACATACTGTTTATTTCATGCCACAACAATTATATTTAACACAAACATAAATCTGGTATTCTCCAATACTGCATATGTAGTACACAGAAATTGTTGATTATTTCAGTCAGCTAAAATTATACTTAAAACTAATAAAAAATCTGGTGAACACTAATGAAATATCTGATAAACTCTACCCTGTCCTATAATGATGGCTACAGATAGGTTTTGTATACTACACAAAATTTATTTTCTACGATACTAGGTATGTGGGTAATAGGAACTAGAAATGATGTTTTAAAGAACTAGAATTTTCTATTAATGTGTAAAAAAAGTCTAGTTGTCACATATAATACAATAAAATCAAGTTAAATTTACAATATTCTGGTAAAGAACACTAGATTTTTTTCTCCGTGTAGGTACATTTACTGGCATCTCTCGACGTATTTTGATATTTATGTCAAAAAGTATCGACATTTCAGTGAAAAAATAAGGATCTATGCTATGTCAATTGGCGATCTAAAAGTGTTAATCATTTGTGTCGAAAGATGGCAGTAAATGTATTGACTACATAATTTACTTTGACAATATTCCTCCTATTCAAATTCCCTTTGGTACACATATTTATTTATTTTGGGTATTAATCTTTACGAAATGCAAAAGCAAGACCAAGTCTTGCCTTAACCTGGCTTGGATCTAAAAAAACCAAATGAAACTCGTCTTAATCTACGATACTACCAACCTCGTATTTAGCGCGCGCACTGCACTCGTCTATAACCGCATTAATTGCGCAGATTAGAGATGACCGACACGATAGCCCACAGATCCACTGACACAAAGCACGGACACAGACAACAACTCGTTAATACCACTTTGAGATGAGAAATGCGTTCAAATTGTAATCACACTTTAGTTCAATTAATAATAAGTTCACGCCATTAAAAACTAGACTTAAGACAGTATCTTTCCCGTCAGTTGACTTTAACTAAATGAAATACAAAAATAGAGCTGTATTAAGATATCCCATTAAAATAATTAATAACTACATAGTTGATGTAAACAACAAAACAGTTGAAGAATGTTATTAAGTTGTAGCTTGAATTATTTAGGTGATTAAAACTAATTATTTTTAATTACGAAGATTATTATCATTACCTAAACTGTAAACAAAACAACATTTATTTCAGTATTTGTTGTTGTTATGTAAACATTTCCTTGTCTTGTTATTTCTGTAACGTTTAACTGGATTCTGGTGATAATTTGATACTTAGGTATGTAGCACAAGTAAGTATCTAATAGGCACTTCAGTTATTACTTGCTCCTTGCTCTGCCACTCGCTTTATAGAGTTAGCGAAGTTCAGTATAGAAAGCTACGGTAATGAGTGAATTATAGACTTTGTGATAACTGCAGTATGCAAGCTATTAAGGTGGCCACTGACGAGCCTTCCAACAGTCCAAATTGCGTGGCTGCAATCCAAAATCGGTCCGTGAATGTCAAAAACGTACAATGTTTTTACGTACAGCGTACATTTGGATGAATCCATTGTAACGGCATCCATTCGGAAGGCTCGTCAGTGGCCTGCTTTAAGGTTGCAATATTTCAAAATGGATATTTAACTATTAGCCAACCGTTTTATGGTAGTTCGTATTTAATTCTTATGGGAAACCTGCGACCCACCCCGGCTTCGCACGGGTTGACAAATTATACACTTAAACTCAAGAATCAATTTATTGATAGGTGAAAGCCGCATGAAAATTCATTCAGTAGTTTTTGAGTTTATCGCGAACATACAAACAAACAGACGCAGCGGGGGGCCTTTGTTTTATAAGGTGTAGTGAAGTTATTAACGTTTGCTAGATACCTAGTTCGCTATAGATACATAGGTATTTGTCAAATAGAGACATTTCAGTTGAACGTAGTGGTATTAACCAGAAATTCTAAAACAAACTATACGTGGAAATGCACTCTGAGGCAACCCATGAATCGTAGTCGTAAAATGCAACTATGCACATTTATAGGTACGTATACATTCCTTAGCGACTATTCGGGCGATAGCATACATTGAAATATGTAGGTATGTACGTTTATTACAAGATAAATAAGTTTTCCACTGTTTTCTAGTTAAAAGCTTATTAAAACACCCCGGTTTTTATACCACCTACATCATTGATAAATTTAGATTTAATTGTGTCATACATATTAATTAGCAATAGTTCAAGTTATTCTACTATATAAATATAAACTTGAAGCCGAAAACTGGTTGGAACCACTTTGAAATCGCCTTTCAGAACCTAGAAATAACAGGCACGGACCGTGAAGGATTAATTTAATTAGACAATATAGTGTTAAAACGTATTATTTACTTGGGACAAACGTTGCACCGCACAAACAATGGCCCGGCCTTGCGGGTTTTTAGAGAATAATAAGACTTTTATCATCAAGTTATTGGTACAAGTGTGCGTGTACAATGGTTAGTTCGCGCCAGACAAACCTTAATTTATTCTTTAACGAGATACAAAACATGTGACGTGTAAACGAAACAGTCGAAGAAAGCTTTTAATGTGGTGTTGTTAAGCCTGATATGGTTTGATGCGACAAATAGTATATGATAGCGTCGTAGGCGTACTACTTGTTAAGGTTCTTGGCCAAATTGAAATAAATGAGAGAGTCCGTTGAAATTCAGAGATTCAAGTCTTTTGCTGTCCCTCACATTACCTAATCAGCTTAAATGAGTACACCAGGCAGAACAATCTGGGGCATATAGGAAGATTTGCTTAGTTATGGCTGGTTATGGCGTTACTTTCTAGAAGATATGTTTTTCATAACTCGACTTATGATTTGGAGGTATCAAACTGATTGTCTTAAACGGAAGAATATTTTTCAAGTAAATATTAAATATGTAAATAATTCCGTCTATTTACAGAAAATACCTACATATTATCGTTCCAAATATCGAATTTCAACTCGTATGCCAATCATCATGTACGACACAATGTGTAGGCTAGAAGTTCCTAACTTCGACAATTGCTCCTTTGACATAACCGAAGCACCTAAATAGAATATATTTATATAATAGACTATATTTACACCTAAATAGAAGCATATTTACACAATTAGCAGTTAGTAGGTAATAAAACTACGTAGCAACATGATCCAGTCCGTTTAGATTTAGCGCCAGCGAGCTAAGTAACAATTAATATTCCCACGTAAAGCTTTATAATCGACAAGCAATCCGAATATAGTGGTAATAAACAGCTCAGCTGTTATACGTTAATGAGACTAATTAAAAGCGGATGGCTTCGTCGCGGTCTGATTGCTCGCACGCAAGTACCAGTATGACATAAAACGCTAAATAATTACAAGATAATATGGCTGATCTGAACATGCTGCGGGTGTTTGTGAAACTTGCGGTTATAATTGCAGGCAGATTTTAATGTAAAATGTAACTGTTCATTAAATTAAGTATATTGAGGACAGGATCCTCTAATAAAAGCAATGAGGATCATCAAATATCAATGAGTACCTACCTATCATCATCCAAATTAAACTGAGAAAAACCTTGAACGGCATGTGAACATTACGTATTTTGCATTACGCTCGCATTTAGAGGTAAATAGGTACATTGAAAATTTGCGACATGCATTATCCAATCAATATTCAGCAACATGATATTCCCAACACTCGCAAAATTAGCGTGATTATTTCATGATTTATTCACATATTTTAAATAAGCACTTTAATAATAGTAGTTTATGTGACTGCTACATAATGAGAGGCATTAAAATACGAGTGTGGGTTTAAGAAACGAACGTTAGTGAGTTTCTTAATAGGATCACACGAGTGTTTTAATGCCTAATTATGTACAGTTACATACACTACTTTATCTAAACACATACTTAAAACTAACTAAAAGATAAACTGTACGTCAAATGGCGCTGAATGAAAACTTTTTTCACGCATGTCACACATCCGTAGTTTTTTTTAAATTCCTAGACAAAAGAATAAAGTCCCTATTCTCATGTCACTCGAGATCAAATGTCGTGCGGTTTATATTTAAAAAACATACTAAATTGACGTTTCGTATCGATAACGGTTTTAATATCTATGGATACTAGAATAGAGACCTACTTGAGTTTTGACTGATGTTCCAAATTTAAACTCATAACCTACAAAAATCTGTAACGTTATGTACATTAAAGTACAAATTTTTCTACTACCACAGATAAAAAAGTTCTCATAGTAAAATTGGTTGTCATTAAGCTTGTCATTTCCTACGGTTTCTGAACGCATTATAGAGCACTAATGACATGTGTGTAGATAAAGTAATTTAATAGCAGGTCAGAGCCCTTTACCGAAATTATTATGGCACGTATTACACGTAGGTAATCTATTTCATTCCATCGTGTCAATTCAAACGTACACTGATACCAGAATGACATCTAACTGATTATGAACGACATTTCGCTCGTACTTGTAAGTAGGAGAAACGCACGATAACTAAATAACATGGACAACATGGTTCAAATATGATTCTGATGTCAGTGTATAAGTGTACCTATGTTCGAATTGGCCTACCCACATATGTCGACAAGAAGCGAAGTCGCGCGTCACTCCATTGTATCGCAATGGTGCCATAGCGACAATGACGTCCGCAGGATGCGGCTATCTCTTTTATTTACCATTGTAGTGTTTATTGCCGTGTACCATGCGTGTACGCACAAATTGGAACGCATGACATTAGAGTGAAGTAGTAATACGATTACCGCTTTTAACGTAACAAGTGGGCTGGGCGGTGATTTAAAATGAAAACTTCGTGCGCTTTGGGACTTTTGCTAGTTTTCTTCTCACTCAATGAGTATTAGCTAATATAATATATGTATCGATATCGAACAATGAAAGAATTAATATTTACCTACGAATGTCAATAGATCAATCTTACACTGCTTACGGATTTGAAGTTCCAAACGGATTTACATAATATGGCAGGTGTCGTTGTGGATAGTTAGACAAAAAATCTAATACATACATGCCTTGAGAGTTTAGGCACGACTTTTTTTGTTGTACCTATTATTTATCTAAGGCGAAGCATGGTTATAATGCTGGAAATTTGTGTGTATTTTTACGAAATATTGTTGTTGGATAATTTTCATCAAGTAAACTGCTAACTTTAAAAAATACGTGTGTTCCACTCTACCAAAGAGCTAAAACTACTGAATTTTGATGAATAAGGTGTCGATGGATTCGGTTTTATGACCCATGTTACAATATGTTTTTTGATTAAGTACTTTACAAAGAAGTTTTTCCTGTCCATTAAAATGTAATCGGGTTAGGATCTTAGGATTAAAACTATTATTAGTTGACCATAGAGTAATAATTTTTAAGAAAAAAAAACCGACTTCTATGGGGGCCGGTGAAAGATTATTGTAGATGGTATACTATGTAGAAAAGGAGGTAAAACAACTCACTTTTCTACTAGCATTTCGCTTCTGTAAGGGTCGTAGTTCTAGCCTAACCTAACCCACTTCTCTGATAGCAGTTCGGTTCTGTGAGGATCGCAGTTCAAACCTAACCTAACCCACTTAACGGCGCATGCGGTGCGGTGTACGGGGGTTTAAGCGGGAGGGGCTAGTAAGATTGGCATCATCATACTTATATACTTACACATTTTATGGTAGGTAATCATAGTGGTTTATTTAGTTAAGGTATCATAGTGGTTTTCCGGGTCAAGGTCCGGGTCCGAGTCCGGGTCTGAGTCCGGGTCCGAGTCCGGGTCCGAGCCCGGGTCCGAGTCCAGGTCCGGGTCCGGGTCCGAACCGGATCCGGGTATGAGTCCGGTTCTGGGTCCGAGTCCAGGTCCCAGTCCAAGTCAAAATCGAAATTCGTAATCACCAAATGTGTACTATGCGTTGTTGAAGAGTTCTATTCTGGTCATCATCAGCAGTTCCATTTCATCAAATGCGACAGTCTTTAATGTAAATGCTTGATTTTATGATGGAAATACAAAAAAAATCTATGCGTATGCCTTTAATATTTGAGGAGTTCCCTCGATTCCTTATGGATCCCATCATCAGAACTCGAGTTTGACAAAAATGTGGCTTAAAAACTTAACTTGCTTAACAAACATAACGAAGAGGAAAAATCGCCAAACGTGAACTATGCGTCGTTGAAGAGTTCTGTTCTGATCATCATCAGCAGTTCCACTTCATCAAATGCGACAGTTTTTAATAAAAATGCTTGATTTTTTGATGTAATTACAAAAATCTCTATACGCATGCCTTTAAGATTTGAGGAGTTCTCTCGATTCCTCATGGATCCCATCATCAGAACTCGAGCTTGACAAAAATGTAGCTTAAAAACTGAACTTGCTTAACAAACATAACGAAGAGGACAAATCGCCAACCATGAACTATGCGTCGTTGAGGAGTTCCGTTCTGATCATCATCAGCAGTTCCACTTCATTAAATGTCACTTTTTTGGATGTATATGCTTGATTTGATGATAAAAACCCAAAAATCACTATATGTATGCCTTTAAGATTTGAGGAGTTCCCTCGATTCCTCATGGAACCCATCATCAGAACTGGGTTTTGACAGAAACGGGACCAATCTGTATGCATATACATTCAATCAAAAAAAGAATTTTCAAAATCGGTCCAGTAATGACGGAGATATGGAGTAACAAACATAAAAAATAAAAAAAATAAAAAAAATAAAATAAAAAAACATACAACCGAATTGATAACCTCCTCCTTTGGGATTTGGAAGTCGGTTAATAAGTAAGAATAGAGTGCTCATTCCATACATAGATAAAAACCCATTTATAATACGTTTTAAGCGAGCTTTGCGAAAACTTATTTGTAATAAGATTTAAGCTAGATAAGTTTTAACTTTTTAGCGAGTTTAAAACTTTAGATACTATAAATCCCATACAACTTATTAATTATTTTTCTATTATAATCTTGCATATTTCTTCACGACTCTACATTAAATCATTAAAAAGTTTTATCATAATTTTAAGATAAAGTTTGATTAATAAAACAAGACAATAGCAACGGCAGTGACTACCCAACTAACATTAGGCGCTAAATTTAAGGGTTAGAAGAGATTTATATAAGCGCCTATTTACTCTTTAGGTGTGGTTAGTGCTCTAAAAATAGGAGTTATAGCCGGCTATAACCCCGTTTTAACCCCGGATTGGGCACAAATTTTATCACCATAAGATTTATAACAGTGCTACAGTAGGGTTAGCGGATAAAAAAAGAGACATAAGAGCGGTATAGTGCAGCTACAATAGTGTTAATTAATTCTTTAGGAGCTAGATGGGTTGCATATAGGTGACTACAAACTGTTGTAGTAGAAGAGCGCTAGAGTAGTGTTGTAATAGCGTTGATTAAGTACTTAGGATTTAAAAGGGTGCCAAACGCGAATACTAACTATTTGAGTAGTAGTGTAGGGCCATATAAATGATACTTTCAGCTTTAGATGGTGTATTAGCATTTAAAGTCAATATTTGTAACACTCAAGAAGGTAATTGCACATTTTTTCCTTAGCCCTATCTGCTTTGGTTGCAGATGTTTCCATTTTGTATTATTATTCGTAAGCTTGCTCTGTGACAGCTTGAAGTGAAATGTAATGGCGGATAATTAAAAGCAAATAATTATTTTAGTTCACTGATGCAGGAGTTATCTGCGGATTTATGATGGCGAAATTAATTACACTGTCTAAAACTATATGTATTACTAACAAAATTTTAATGGGCCTCTGATCCTTTGCATATTTATCTGAATATAATATTTTTTTATTTGTGGTCCACCGTATTTAATTTTCGAAAAATTACTCAATATACCTGAAGTCCGGTTTTAAACATAACAATACTAACATTAGGTCAATATTGAGTAAAAGTATCGATTTTTATGAAGTATTTACGTTCTAATTAATAGTTTTTGTTTTGCTTATTGATTCATCGGTCATCTTAACATGGCGCTATAGGCTTAGGTTCTAAGTAAGACTCTAATAACAGTATAAGATGTACTAAGGTATTGAATAACGCTCGTCTGCGACTACATGATCGATAATGGTGACTCGTAACTTCTCTATTCGACTGTAAGTGATACAAGAGAGTTAAGTAGCGATTATGATACACGGAGCTATAAAAGACTTTTTATCGCCTGTTTAGAACCTTAAGTGAAAATTGCAGCTGCTTATTACTCATATAGATATTATGGTGGTAGAATTCACTTTGAGCAATAACACTAGCGGCTTAAGATGCATTATAGCGGCCAAAACGGCTACTATGGATCTTAAAGCTATACATGGACCTCTTAAAGACCTTGATGTCACCAGAGCCTGTAAGCTTAGAATATGTAGCTATTCTACAGCCGGTCTATGTCTTTAGGTGATAAAATAAGTGCTAAGTGTCGCTTAATTGTTTGTTGGGTAATGACATCTCCTCATCGCGTTATTTCCGTCATGTTCAACTTAGATTGGTGCTAATAACGCCTTTTGTTTCGTTTTTTGTCACTCGATGCTGATTGTTGTTCTACCTATCGATTATATTATGAAGCTTCTCATCTACCTACGTATATGGTAAGACAATTTGTTACCTTTATATTTTTAATAATAATTCACGTAAGTTCTACCCGAAAAGGAACTTTTAGAAGTATGTAGTATTTTTTTACAACACCACTTTCATAGTAAATTCGTACCTTCTTTTTAGACCCACACAGTCATAAGGGGATGATACCAGATTATATTAACTCTACGGGTATCATATGTTATTCATTCAGTTTATACAAAAAAAATAATATCATTTATCTCATAAAATTATCGATTATCGACAATGGAGCTTACTTATTGTGTGCTTACAGCTAGCGCTCCCGGCATAGTAGACATGTGTAAGTAATGCTCGTAATATCACAAATGAGATATCTCTCGAACACGTAATATGGCATTACGTATCTCTCCGCGAAATCAACCAGTACTTCAAACATCACGCATCACGCGAGCTGCACCGAGCGCGCGAGCGCCAACGACCGGCCGAACCGCGCGAAATGGATTCAATTCCAAATACATTGACTCGCCGATATGAACGGTCAGTTCAAGTCTACGCACGGAGCGCGTAATGTGTAATGTCACTTGTGATCGTGTCATGTTTGTTCGCCATGCCATGCCATCATTGCTTTGTTATCTCGCTCGCACTCGCACTCAGTGCTCGCTCGCTCTCGCTCTGCGATGCTATCGGCTATCTTCGGAACCATTCGGATAGGTCCGCTCGGCCGATCGCCGCGGTTTAAGTTGTCACTCACTAATATTTTTACGAATATGATTTTCTGCAATAGATTTAAAACTCTAATGCGTCCGCGTAGAGCTTAAAATGTTTTCTTATAATACAAGAAGGACGCGGTCAAATGGAGTAATTTATTTGCGATTTTGAATTTGACGAAAACCGTTTATTATTATTGTTGTGAAATGTTTGATAGTTTGCTTGACTTTCGCGGTTCGCGGCAAACTAAGTACGAGTTAATACTTGTTTATCCTTTAATTTAATTGTGAATTAGTGCATATCGAGACTGACTGTAAAAATTCGAGTTGTTTATAAAGACTAATTGAACTAAATTACAAATATGTATAGTTAAATTAAATTGTGAAAAGTGTAAATAATAGTTTCGTTATGGCAATATTCTGATAATGTATTAGTGCTGGTGAGCAATCGCTTTTTTACGGACTATTGGTGACTTTAACTTGATTGACCTATTTAAAAAAAATGGCTATAAACGAACCACTTTACGGACAAGAACCAAAGCGCAGGGGGCCGATTTTTGAATTTCGATCGCTTGATTTCGTCACTCGAAAGTCGGTGGAAAACGGTGAAATGCTAATTTTTGAAATACGAGCGATAGAAATTTGGAATCTATTGGTATTGACCACTCGATTTCAATTCTATTAGTAGAATTTAAATGCCTAGTATTGGAGATATTATTTAACGAAATACACGAAATCGAGTGGTCGAATTTCAAAAATCGGCCCCCAGTACGCATTGTTATAGAATACTCGCCATATCGGGAAGCTCCATAGGCAATTATCTACCTCCGAAACTTACATACATATTACATAATTACATTATTTTATAATTTATAAGAACTAACAAAAAATCTTTCACATAAAGGTGACAAAACGCAACGCGTAATAAATAGATCGATCGCCGATACGGATCCGAGACGCCCTAGAATCACTAGAGTGCTGTTATGTATGCGCTGTAAGAGATAGCTGTAATGTGGGCGTCTCGCGCGCGCCCGAGCGCTGTTTCACGTTCGGGTCATGTTTCGAGTGATGAGTGATGTGATATCTCAGTGTACCATTACGTGTTCGGAAAAGTGATGTGATATAGCATCACTTTTCGAAGCACTGTTTCGCGCATGTCTACGGCATAGTTTTGACCTAGACATAATTTTCAAGAGGACTATGACGAACAAATAATATATAAATCAGGACCAATTTACCCCTACATTTAGTCTTATATTTTGTTTATGCTCTTACGCTGTAAGTACATATTTTAATACATGGATTGCCACGGCGACCGACTGAAGTCGTTGGAAGAACGTTTCAATGATCCGGCCGTCATAAAACTCTTGTTTATGATATATGTAGTCGTAAACGAATTTAACGAGCTTCGCCGAGTTTCGACAACATTACTCACTTATTGTAACACTGAAGTTTATTATGTTGTACTTTTAGTAAGTAAGTAGAGTCAGACCAAAACTAGTCTGCAGCGGATTTGATAGGCCACGCAGTGAAAGTGTTATTTTAAACGTCAAACTTGTATTTCATTACGACGTACTCGTACAAATGACACTTGCACTGCGTGGACTATCAAATCCGCTGCAGACTTTTGTTGGTACAACTCTAAGTAATATTTTGTTTGTTTTATTAGAGACTAAATTGTTTTAAACTACAACAAGGTTCTTATTGCTTATTTTACTGTCGATTTTGTGAATACAGTTTATAAGTACGTAAGTATTTTACCTACCTATAATTATCAGAAAACGACAAATATAATAAAAAATCCGTTAGTAAAGATTTGATATAAATATATGTATAATAGATAGATTGCTTATTTATATGCCGCGATTCTGAATAGGTAACTATTGCTTATTGAAGGCATTAAATTTGTCGCACCACCATTCGAGGTCTACCGCAATATACCTATAAGTATCCGATAATCAAATAAAAACAATATATTTTGAAACCACATAAAGTCATCAATACTGTTACAGTGGAGCATGCGAACCTCGATAATTCCTCATATTATCATTTCCATTATCCTAATTTGCTTACCTCATGTCAATAGTAGACTCTAAAGGTAATCGACAAATAACAAATAACATACAATTGATTAAATACCTCGTCGATGTATGCGTGTAACATGCATTTAATAATATGTATGCGTGTAGGTGAACAGCGTGAACTTCAAAATTAACACATTTGAATGTTTTTCTCTTTGAGGTTTTTAAAATAGAAGACAAATCAGTGGCGGGTTTGCGGTCTTTGCCGCCCTAGGCCCCAGGCTCTGTAGCCGGCCCTATCTCAGCATCCATCATATTGACTACATTTTGAGTTATATCTTGTTACCATCAGCGATTTTTTTGTCACAATTTGCCGCCCCTAATATCTTGCCGCCCTAGGCCCGGGCCTACTCGGCCTTAAGGCAAATCCGCCACTAACGCCAATGCTTGCAGACTGAAATAATGCCGTCGTCGGAATAGCCTCTCAAGAAAATCAAATATTTAAGTTTGCCGCCTCTCATCCCAACGGAATGAAAAATTCAGTGGCTCGTAATATTTAATGCGAGCAAATTGCGGAGGTGAGACGTTTTCTGCTCTAACTTTTAACCCACAGAAATCCTATCTTAGGTGATTCAATGTTAAAGAAACTGATTTTCTTGAAGCTGTTTGAGAAAGTTATGACAGATACAAATATGTCATACAATTTCGTTCTGCAGTTTTAGCGTCAAAGAGAATGTTCCAATGTTTGACATTGTACCAACTCGTAAAGGATGACTCACGTTAGACCGGGCCGTGTCCGGGCCGGAGCTTCCGGCGCATCGTTTTCTATGGAAAGCATCACGTGATCACCTGTCATGTCATAGGAAACTCCGGCCCGGACACGGCCCAGTCTAACGTGAGTCATCCTCGTTGTTTTTCGCTTAAAATTAAAAATGTCAACTGAAGGTGCAGTGTAGAGGCTGAAATCATTTACATTATTACAATACAAGTATGTAACTGTCGTGTATAGCTAGTTTTTAATCATTCATGTTTAGTTTTAAGCGTTCCATATGTTACTAATCTATTTTGTGTGTTTATTTTTTATAATTACTTATTGTACAACTTGGCTATTTTTTACGTTTTATTATGTCACGTGTTAGATAATAAGTCTTTATTGTTCCCCAATTAAATATATCCTCTTTTTCCCTAATTTTGTAACATGATTATATTTACTGTACTGTGATTGGCTCAATAAAGAAAATACTTACTCTGCACGTAACACCCACGCCTTGAGTAGGCGTGGCCTAGAGTACCTACGGTGGGGGTGCGCTGAGCGCGCCTATATAAACGCGCCCACCCTGGGAGCTCATTCATTCTCATCAGCAAGCATCAACAGAGGCACCAGCCTCCCAACACTCTCCAAAGTTTTCTTTTAAACCTACAAATGTGTTTTCATTAAACACCCTACATATTCCCGGTAATGGTGCGGTAACCGGAGGTAACAGCAGCCAGCGAGCCAGCCAGCGTGTTCCAGCCTGCGTGAACGTGTCCTGACTTCGGAATCTGCGAGCCCCACAGTAACTACGCTCGACATTATGGTCCTTCGTTGCCGAATGAAGAAAGAAACACGTACGCGCTGAATTTTAAGTAGAGCTTTACTTGATTCAGAGGAAAAAAGAAAAACGAACGCGCTGAGCCTCCGAAGTTCGCTTCGGCTCAGACCTTACCTACCTACCTCTCCATAACCCACCATTACCGGCTTGCCGGCGGACCGTGCAGTGTTGTAGGTTTTCCTCCACTCACGCGTCCTGGCAACTTTAGTTGCATGTGTCACATGGTGATACCATCACGCTGCTTTCGAACGCTCTAGGCACTGCACTTAGCCATTGCGGGAGATTCAGCGCACCGAGGGATCCACGCTTAGGGGCACTGGCGTTGCGTTCTGTAGCGTCAGAGCATAGGCGTTAGGCAGGTAAATTTGTATATAGTTAGGGACCCCCCGCGTGTGTCAAGTGTTGTGTTTTGTGCGTAAAAATCAAGAAAGAAGAAGATGTCACAAAGCGGAAGATCACTTCGCTCACGCAGACGGGACCAGCCTGTCCCCACGCCCACGCCCACGCCCTCGTCCGGCAAAACTACGTCCGGCGAGACCCATACGTGGAGCAAAGGCACCAGCGACAACCGGAAAACTAGTGGTGAGAGAGATAATGAGTCGGTACACTCAGAAGAGCGTCATGATGAAACAGTGGTAGTTCGCAGTAGGTCGAATACTTTAGTGCCGCCCGTTGTTGCGCCGCCGCCGCGAGCGCCGTCCGTTCGCGAATCAGTTAGATCTGTCCGCGAATCGGCAAATAGGGACCGCGATAGTGAATTAACCGTGCTTTTAGCCGAGCTCGAAGTTCGTAAAGCCGCTCTACTCGTAGCCAAGGCAGAGTCCGATACCGCCAAAACGAAGCTGCAGATTGCCCAAGCTAAGGCGCAGTCTGACGGCGGCAGTATCGCGACCGAGGCCGAGGTACGAACTAGAAGTTGGGTAGAACAAGCGAGGCTACAGCGCGAAATCGCGAGTGAAAACGTAAAAATCCCGCCGCCGAAAGAGACCGCGCCGCGCGCCGCGACCGATAGGGTTAGCAAGCCGCCACCGCGATTTTTAGAGGTGCCGCAAGGTACCTACGCGCCAATGTATCACAAGCCGCCAGAGTTACCCACATTCGGTGGCGATATAACCGAATGGATATCGTTTAGGGCAGAGTTCGAGGACACGTCGCCCATGTTTAGTGCCGTTAACAATGTCAGTAGAATTAGGCGCGCACTTAAAGGCGAGGCCCGGACGGCCGTAAAATCGATCATGTACACAGTTCAGGATCCATACGAAATTATGGAAGCGCTAGAACGGCAATTCGGCGACCCCGAAGAAATTGTACTTACGGAACTGCATAATATCAAACGCATGCCGCGTTTGTCCGAAGACAATGGTAATATCTCTTCTTTCGCCGCGCATATCGCGAACGCCGTCGCCACTATAAAATCGTTGCGTCAGGAAAAATATTTGCACGCGCCTGAACTAGTGAACAAAATAGTGGACAAATTAAATTTGATAGTGCGTTACGAATGGGCCAAATATAGGCAGACTAATTCGGAAACTCCCGGCCTAGCCGCTTTATCTGAGTTTCTCAACGACATTAGTACTGCAGCCAAACGCGTAAACCGCAGACCGGCTACTAGATCGCGAGCTGTAGTGAACACGGTATCTTTTGAGCACGAACCTAGGCGGTCGAGCAAGGCTCCCTCTAGATCTCGCGCCCCCGCGTTCTCCCGCGACTGTAGTACGGACTCGGAGTCAGATTTCCACGAAAATTACCCACGCGAAACGGAGAGTAGATCGCGTAGTAAACATACTGTCGCACAAGTCAAGTCACGCGAAGATAATAACAATAAAAAAAAACCCGCGTCAACCGGAGCTAGACCCAAACAGCAGGTATCGTCCGTCCCTGTCTCTCGCACTACGTGCGCCATTTGTAAGAGCGGGAACGAGCACAAGGTTAGTGCGTGCTCGAAGTTTTTAGCCGCGACGATATCTGAGCGTTGGGACTTAGTGAAGGGTGCTAGATTGTGCTATAGATGTTTGGACGTGAATCACCGTAGGCCGTTTAAGTGTAAATACGTCGCGTGCGGTGTAAACCAGTGCGAAGCCGGACACAGTAAGCTGTTACACGGACTGAACGCGGCCGCGCCCGCGAACGGTAACAGTACGCCGGCCGTATCTGTAAACAATATTAGACTCCCGCAAACGTATCTCAAAGTCATGCCTGTGGAGGTGTCGGGACCTTTAGGTACCGTACAAACCCTCGCGCTATTAGACGAAGGCGCGGCAATGACTTTAATGCTGCACGAGACAGCCGATAAAATCGCGCCTCGCGTACGCGGAGAGACGTTAGAAATTGAAGGAATAGGCGGCGTAGTTAGAGACCCAGACTCGTACGCGTTACAGGTCGCGATTAGGGGTTTTTGTAGCCGACATTTGGAGTTAATGGAGGTGCTCACGATAGGCGATATAGGTATAGGTTCGCAAGGCGTACCACGTGACTTAGTAGACAAGTGCGAACATTTGTCGAAAATCGCGGACGAGTTAAGTTACCCTACGGCCGTACCTACTATCGTGATAGGTCAAGATAACTGGCACCTCATCATTTCTCGGCAAGTCATAGACGGCCCGCCTAACCTTCCCGTCGCGAGTCTAACTAGATTAGGATGGGTTCTACACGGCCCAGACCGAACGCGTCGCGCCGCGGTAAATTTTGTGGGGCATGCACGGCCTAAAACCGCGGACGACGAAGCTTTAGAGCTCATGAAACGGCATTTCGACATAGAATCGTTAGGCGTTTCACAAAAGTTGCCTCGGGCCGATCCCGACCAACGAGCGCTAGACTTATTAAAAGCCACGTGCGATAAGATACCGGGGGAGAACCGGTATCGAGCGGGCTTATTATGGCGAACCGACGACGAAAAACTCCCCGATAACCGAGCGCAAGCATTAAAGCGGCTACTCAGTCTAGAACGTAAACTAGACCGCGACGAAAAGTTGAAAGCCGAATATGCGAAACATATGAATAATTTGCTCGATAAAGGTTACGCGGAGAAGATGGATTCGCCCCCGCCTCCCGATGCACCTCGGACGTGGTACCTAGCGCATTTCCCCACATTTCACCCGCAACGTGGTAAAATGAGGCTAGTTTGGGACGCGGCTGCCACAGCATACGGTCGCTCACTGAACAGCGCGCTGCTGGCAGGCCCCGACCTGTTAGAATCACTTTTTGGCGTATTAGTGCGCTTCCGCGAAGGCAAAATCGCGGTAATAGCCGATGTCAAAGAGATGTTTTTGCAAATCGAAATTTTAGAGCGCGATCGCGATGCGTTACGTTTCGTTTGGAGGGGGGAAGACCGTACTTCTCCACCGCAAGAGTACAGAATGAAGCGACTAATATTTGGATCGGCAGCGTCGCCGACAACCGCTTTATATGTCAAAAACGAAAACGCAAAAATGCATAGTGCTGAATTTCCGATCGCAGCTGAAAAAACAATTAAAAATACGTACATGGACGACATGTTAATCGCCCTCGACACGTCCGAGGAGGACGCCAGACGCGTAGTAAACGACATTTACGAGCTAAACATGCGCGCGTCATTCGAACTCCGCGGGTTCGCGTCGAACCATCCTGCGGTAATTGCTGACGTAGTTAACAGCAAAGAGGAAACGTCTTTGTTAGGCGCGAACGAGAGCGAACGTACCTTAGGTTTGAAATGGAATCACAAGCGTGACACCCTAGGTTTCAACGTGAACTTTCGTAATACGCCCGAAGACGTACAGTCAGCAGCAGATATACCTGAGCGGGCAAGGTGTCCAAGAAAACATATACACTTCAATCGTCACAAAAATAAGGACATCTAACTTGTCATTTTAGCGTAGGCTTTCAGTTCGTCACATATATCTTAACTTCTGAGTTTTTCTTTAACACATACGCCCTTATTTAATCACAATGACAATAACGGTTAGAAATTCAGTGGTAACTAAGCACTCAAATTCAAGCTGCTGTCATTAATACCTACACGCACTGCCAATCATGTACGTCAGCAGTCAGGGTGCCAACAGTTGCTAAGCAGTTGTTATTTCAATCAATGGTAACTAAGCATCAACATTTTATCTGTTTAACTTTTAAAAAAATACTGTAGCAGCTACGAATTGACACCTTTCTTAAAGAAGTATTTTATCGTCAAGTGTCAAACTTAGACAATAAATAAGTATTAGGTTCTATGAGAATGATCGGTTTTTAATTTTAACTGTCATAGGCGGCCGTTTTTACCCGACTACGGCAACGCAAAAGGAGGGTTATGATTTTGACCGGTATGTATGTGGGTATGTATGTATGTATGTATGTTCATCTGTTCCCTCATAACTTCTAAAGTACTTATTATAATTTAACAAACGATATGTCATTCGAATCGTCTTAATCGTCCGCTGGTTATAGGCTATATGGCGTCACAAAAAAATTAACACTGCGCCCTTTAGAGGTCATAAAGTCACGAACCAAAAAACTAAAATTAAGTAATGATGATGTGTTATACATCATTGGAAAGAGCTCGATTAGCACATTTCAAATATATAAATATTGTTAGCTTTAGCACCCGGCTTTGCTTGCATACGCCAGATAAAACATTAATTTATCGGTTAGGTGATTCGAACTATGAATCTACAAGCGCTCTGGATTATATCCGCGTGTTACGCGACTACGGCGATACAAGAAGGTTTTTGCAAAAGAAATTTGTTTGGCCGCTATACATGGTGTTTTTTTAATGACCTGCAATATTTTATTACCCGACTACTACGGCAACGCAAAAGGAGGGTTATGATTTTGACCGGTATGTATGTGGGTATGTATGTATGTATGTATGTTCATCTGTTCCCTCATAACTTCTAAAGTACTTATTATAATTTAACAAACGATATGTCATTCGAATCGTCTTAATCGTCCGCTGGTTATAGGCTATATGGCGTCACAAAAAAATTAACACCGCGCCCTTTAGAGGTCATAAAGTCACGAACCAAAAAACTAAAATTAAGTAATGATGATGTGTTATACATCATTGGAAAGAGCTCGATTAGCACATTTCAAATATATAAATATTGTTAGCTTTAGCACCCGGCTTTGCTTGCATACGCCAGATAAAACATTAATTTATCGGTTAGGTGATTCGAACTATGAATCTACAAGCGCTCTGGATTATATCCGCGTGTTACGCGACTACGGCGATACAAGAAGGTTTTTGCAAAAGAAATTTGTTTGGCCGCTATACATGGTGTTTTTTTAATGACCTGCAATATTTTATTTATAACGTGAATAGGTATAGAAGTCTAGATCAGCTAAAAGGTATGAAACAGCCATACAAGAGACGGACGAGGCACGCTGTCCGTACGAAGCTCGCTGTACGCGTTCCAAAGCCGGGCGCCTCCGGCGCCCTCATACTAAAAGAGTCGGGCGGAGCCCGACGTACGCGTTACAAAGCCGGGCGCCTTCGGCGCCCTCATAATAAAAGTGTCGGGCGTAGCCCGACGTACGCGTTCCAAAGCCGGGCGTCTTCGGCGTCCTCATACTAAAAGAGTCGGGCGTAGCCCGACGTACGCGTTCCAAAGACGGCCGCCATCGGCGCCCTCATACTAAAAGAGTCGGGCGGAGCCCGACGTACGCGTTCCAAAGCCGGGCGCCTTCGGCGCCCTCATACTAAAAGAGTCGGGCGTAGCCCGACGTACGCGTTCCAAAGACGGCCGCCATCGGCGCCCTCATACTAAAAGAGTCGGGCGGAGCCCGACGTACGCGTTCCAAAGCCGGGCGCCTTCGGCGCCCTCATACTAAAAGTGTCGGGTGTAGCCCGACGTACGCGTTCGAAAGCCGGGCGCCTTCGGCGCCCTCGTACTAAAAGTGTCGATCGTAACCCGACGTACGCGTTCCAAAGACGGCCGCCATCGGCGCCCTCATAGGCACTAAAGGAGTCGGGCGTAGCCCGATATAGGCGGCGCTCTGCGTGCATTTCTGTACTGAGGACGCCCTCGCAAAAGTGATATAAAGTGACTTCAAAAAGTTAGTAACGAAATCATGACCCCAAAATTAATAAAATAAAAAATAAGTTCAAAAACTAAAACCCGACTACTGCAAATCGCGCTTATAAACTTAAAAGTAATGTGGCATACGACCACGGCTATCCTCTGAACCTCTGTAAATATATAAAAAATTCAGTAAATTATATTACGTTGTATTTTTATATATAAAAAAATGGTAACATTTATAATATTTCCTGCTTGATAATTTTAGATAAGAATTCTATCTTGTTTCATACTTTTTAGAGCGCGATTTGCAGTAGTCGGGTTTTAGTTTTTGAACTTATTTTTTAACCAAACCGTAGAGCATATATTGTAAGTTAATATATTTATTTAGCCCGCTTATTGTACTAAAATATACTATATACTACTATAATACGATGCTCCGAATCGATCAAAGAACGAAGGAGGAAATAATAGAATTGAAACTTAACACGTTCACTGTCCCAATCTGACATGTAAACCTTATGGCTTTGTAATAGAGGCTAGCCGTGGCCCCACGTGAGGAGCACGGGCAGTATAAAGGTGTTAAGCATATCCAACTATGACTCCTCTGTTTATTTTGTTGGTTCCAACCATGATCCGGAAGAACGGTGCCTCCTCTTCTATAGATGTATGTGTATGCGATAAAACCATCACTGCCATGCATATACCTACGTAATATGCTAACTGTTGACCATAGGAATTTACATCAAATGGCATTCCGCAAAGAAGTAATCTTAAGGAACGCCCACTGTGGGTTCAAACCTACAACGTCCTGTTAGAAAGTCGCATATACGCTACATGTGACATATCTTCAAAAACATATAATATAAAACCACAAGATTAATATAAAACCACAAATCAATAATAGAAATGAAACCCAAAAAAAGCTGTAATCTATAGGTGCGTCCGACTGAGATTTGAACCCGCGGTCTCTGCTTTGAAAAGCAAACGCCTTAGTAACAAGACCACAACGTGCCTTGACAATTGGCTCTAAATTCGGCTTCAGTTAGCTTTCGCTATGTGTCACTCATTCGTTTTGATGATTCTATTATATAAAAGAAATAGTTTGCAGTAAGTTGACTGACAGGCCCCTGTCAATGGCTGAAGAGCAAAACGTGAGATAGATGTATGTGGTGACAAGACTGTACTGCTTTCGATGATTGTCAAAACGCTTTACCTGAAATTAGCATAGCTATTATTCATTCAATATACGACCATACATGTATGCTTTAAACGTCTATTTTTCCATATTGTTCAGATATATTTGACACGTTGACCGCTTAGATACCAGTGGTTTTTTGACAGCGAAGGTATCAATGATTTGTTGTAAGTGTAGAAATTAATGAATAGCGACTGTTAAGATATTTGTGACATGTTGAGCGCTCACAAGTAAATGCTACCATGACAGTCAACAACTTTTTGACAGTTTAAACGTTTACCTCTCTTTGAGCACCTGGAGTGTATAGCGACTTCTGCTGCTGACTGTACTTAACGGTCAGAAATTACCTACAAAGCGACAGGTAACGAGTAGCGCGATGTCAATATTCGATCCGATCGGTTACGTAAGCCCCATATCCGTCTTAGGCAAGGCGTTAATGCAAGAGATATGGAGGACCGGAATCGGTTGGGACTCGCCTATACCCGTCTCACTCGCACCCGCGTGGCGATCGTTCATCGAAAACATACAACAATTACGGGACTTAGAAATTCCGCGACACGTGCCCGCATTTAATAGGGAGGCATATATGCATGTTTTTTGCGACGCGAGCGAAAAAATATATGCCGCGGCCGTGTATCTGGTTAGCGTCAACCCCGAGGGGATTAGAACTTCCGCGTTGGTAGCCGCTAAGGCCCGCGTTTCGCCTCTCCGGGTAGTGAGCATTCCGAGAATGGAATTGCAGAGCTGCGTACTAGCCACGAGATTAGCGGAAACCATAGTCAAGGAGTCAGATTACGTAGTAAAGGAAAAGTTTTTTTGGTCTGACTCTAAAACGGCGCTCACGTGGATACGTGCGGACCCACGTAGGTATAAAACGTTCGTGGCACATAGGTTGGCAGAAATCGAGAACACTACCACCCCCGCCAACTGGCGCTGGGTGCCTAGTGCAGCCAACGTGGCTGACGACGCGACCCGCGGAATACCTGCGCAATTTGGAGTGAACCACCGGTGGTTCACAGGGCCCGATTTTATACGTAAACCCGAAGAGCATTGGCCGACCGAGAAAACGCCCGCGCCCGTCGCCGATACGGGCGAGGAGCGCGTTAGCAAACTCGTATGCTCAGTAGGTGTCGCGAAAAATAAGTTTGAGTACCTACCGGAGATAGGTAGATTTTCAAAGTTCGTACGACTAGTTCGCGCCACCGCTAGGGTTCTGGTTGCCGCCGAGGTTTTTAAAGCCTCATTGCTATCCCAGAAAACAGACACAGAAATGAACAAAGGGCATGTAAATCTAGCAGAAATTTTGCTAATTCGCCGGAGTCAGCATGCTGCCTTTCCAGAGGAGATTAAGCTACTGGAAACTGGGCGGCCTCTACCGAAGAAGTCTCCGCTGCATAAGATAGCAATACGACTGGATATAAGAACGGAGTCATCGTGCTGAACGCCAGAATTGATAAAGACGTGCACATACCCGTTCTGTACGCAAAAGAAGATTTTGTCAAACTGCTGATATATCATTTCCATGCGCTCTTCGACCACGGTAACCACGCAACCGTAATCAACGAATTAAAGCAGAGATATTTTATCATCGGGCTGCGCGGTAATATTCGCTATATAGCGAACAAGTGCCAATGGTGTCGGACCTATAAAGGAACCACACTCAAGGTTCCTGTAGGCGACCTCCCGCCAGAGAGGCTCCAGGCGAATCAACCGCCATTTACCGCCACAGCCGTAGACCTGTTTGGCCCTATGCAAATCACGATAGGCCGTCGCCGCGAAAAGAGATGGGGTGTATTATACACATGCCTCACGACACGCGCTGTGCACTTAGAGCTTGCCGCCTCACTTTCGGCATCCTCTATGATACTCTCCTTGCGCAGAATGATAGCGCGACGCGGCACGCCCACGGTTCTATACTCTGACAACGCCACCAACTTTTACGGCGCAGAGCGAGAACTGGCAGAGGCCAAGAAGACGCTGCCCGACAACTTAAAGCCATTTTTGATCGAGCGAGCCATAACCTGGAAAAAGATACCGCCCGGCAACCCTTCCGCCGGCGGCGCATGGGAACGGCTCGTAGGCAGCGTGAAAAGGTCACTAAAAGTAACACTCAAAGAGAGAGCACCTCATGAAGAAGTGCTGCACACATTGCTGCTGGAAGCCGAGCACATAGTGAACTCTCGACCGTTGACGCCAGTAAATCCAGACTTAGACAGTGAAGCCCTGACGCCAAACCATTTTCTCATCGGTCGATCGAGCTCCATGTCACCACTGGGCGTCTTCACAGATGCAACTATGACACTCTCGTCATGGAAGACAGCGCAGACCTTAGCCGACCATTTTTGGAGGCGCTGGCAGAAGGAATACCGACCCAGCCTCCTCCCTCGGCCCGGTGCTCATCAGAACGCGAAGAAACTACATATAGGCGACGTAGTCATAGTCGCGGACAGCTCCATGCCAAGAGGAACATGGCCTAGAGGCGTAATCGCACAACTCTTTCCCGGCCCTGATGGCCACGTAAGAGTAGCCATTGTTCGCACCCGCGCAGGTGACGTCCGTCGCCCAGTTTCCAGGCTTATACATATACACTCCTCACATACAGACGGTGTTGACACACGTGGGGGAGATTGTCGTGTATAGCTAGTTTTTAATCATTCATGTTTAGTTTTAAGCGTTCCATATGTTACTAATCTATTTTGTGTGTTTATTTTTTATAATTACTTATTGTACAACTTGGCTATTTTTTACGTTTTATTATGTCACGTGTTAGATAATAAGTCTTTATTGTTCCCCAATTAAATATATCCTCTTTTTCCCTAATTTTGTAACATGATTATATTTACTGTACTGTGATTGGCTCAATAAAGAAAATACTTACTCTGCACGTAACACCCACGCCTTGAGTAGGCGTGGCCTAGAGTACCTACGGTGGGGGTGCGCTGAGCGCGCCTACTTCGCTCCGCGCCGCCGTCGTGACCGCACGCATACTTCGTACTGCGAAGCCGTGTGTGTCACGAATAACATCTTGGCGGCCCCCCAACACCTGAGCACCTGGGCCCCCCTACACCTGAGCACCATCGACGCAGCGGACTCACCTCCCAACCCGATGCCTGCCACCTTTACTGCGAGCACCATCGACGCAGCGGACTCACCTCCCAACCCGATGGCTCCTCCTTCAAATACAAGCACCATCGACGCAGCGGACTCACCTCCCGATCCCGATGGCGCCTACATCTACAGACACCACCGCCGTGGCGGGCCACCACACCCGCGCGGCCGTGAACTCTACTACTCTACAGCTTCAGACACCATCGCCGTTCGGACCAGATGCGCCGCTCGCCCTTGACCACACACCTCTAGCACCTCAGCCGGAGCGGGCCACACCACCCGCACGACTACAACTACAGACACCATCGCCGTAGCGGACCTAACCGCCCGCACGACCTTGATCGACCACCACAGCTCCATCTCCTGCAGCACCAGCGCGTCTGCCAGCAACATGGACGCACAGAAACTCACCTCACAACAGAAGCACTGTCATCCATAAAATGATGACGTTTGACCTCCCCACGAGGTGGGGAGCGACCCGATACAGCCGTCACAGCCGGAAGGCGGATACGGCCACGCATACCTCCTGCGAGGTATCGCATGACATCCATCCGAGCGCGCCTAGGGGGAGACGATATTTCCAGTTGAAAAAAAAACTTCGCTCCGCGCCGCCGTCGTGACCGCACGCATACTTCGTACTGCGAAGCCGTGTGTGTCACGAATAACATCTTGGCGGCCCCCAACACCTGAGCACCTGGGCCCCCCTACACCTGAGCACCATCGACGCAGCGGACTCACCTCCCAACCCGATGCCTGCCACCTTTACCGCGAGCACCATCGACGCAGCGGACTCACCTCCCAACCCGATGGCTCCTCCTTCAAACACAAGCACCATCGACGCAGCGGACTCACCTCCCGATCCCGATGGCGCCTACATCTACAGACACCACCGCCGTGGCGGGCCACCACACCCGCGCGGCCGTGAACTCTACTACTCTACAGCTTCAGACACCATCGCCGTTCGGACCAGATGCGCCGCTCGCCCTTGACCACACACCTCTAGCACCTCAGCCGGAGCGGGCCACACCACCCGCACGACTACAATTCCAGACACCATCGCCGTAGCGGACCTAACCGCCCGCACGACCTTGATCGACCACCACAGCTCCATCTCCTGCAGCACCAGCGCGTCTGCCAGCAACATGGACGCACAGAAACTCACCTCACAACAGAAGCACTGTCATCCATAAAATGATGACGTTTGACCTCCCCACGAGGTGGGGAGCGACCCGATACAGCCGTCACAGCCGGAAGGCGGATACGGCCACGCATACCTCCTGCGAGGTATCGCATGACATACTACTGAGCGCGCCTATATAAACGCGCCCACCCTGGGAGCTCATTCATTCTCATCAGCAAGCATCAACAGAGGCACCAGCCTCCCAACACTCTCCAAAGTTTTCTTTTAAACCTACAAATGTGTTTTCATTAAACACCCTACATATTCCCGGTAATGGTGCGGTAACCGGAGGTAACAGCAGCCAGCGAGCCAGCCAGCGTGTTCCAGCCTGCGTGAACGTGTCCTGACTTCGGAATCTGCGAGCCCCACAGTAACTACGCTCGACAGTAACTATTAACATACAACAACTAAAATACAAAATATTCCCTCTAATAAAATAATCCCAAGGAAGCGCTGGTGGCCTAGCGGTAAGAGCGTGCGACTTTCAATCCGGAGGTCGCGGGTTCAAACCCCGGCTCGTACCAATGAGTTTTTCGGAACTTATGTACGAAATATCATTTGATATTTACTAGTCGCTTTTCGGTGAAGGAAGACATCGTGAGGAAACCGGACTAATCCCAATAAGGCCTAGTTTCCCCTCTGGGTTGGAAGGTCAGATGGCAGTCGCTTTCGTAAAAACTAGTGCCTACGTTACATCATGGGATTAGTTGTCAAGCGGACCCCAGGCTCCCATGAGCCGTGGCGAAATGCCGGGATAACGCAAGGAAGAAGAAGAGTATTTATAAAACCCGTGCACACTGAGAGAAAAATCATTAGTAAACTAAACCAGGAATTAAAAAAAACAGTTCTGTACTGGGGGAAAAAATGAAGTTTAGTAATAATTATAGACGTTTCACTATTTGAGTGACATTCCATTTCCAACTGCAGCTGCAATACTGTTCATTTTACTATGGAAACGCGTCGCTGTCATTGTCAATTTCCATAGTAAAATGAACAGTATTGCAGCTGCCGTTGGAAATGGAATGTCACTCTTTCTGTAAAGTTTATTTATTTCTACAAACAGCTCAGTAATCCTAAATCTAATTTCAACAAACAGATAATAGAAATTGCAAAAACTAATAGAAATTGCAAAAGTCAATTTGTTCCTATTAGTTAACTCTCCTTGTCCCCGGATTAAGTTTATTTTTGTAATTCTAAGTGTGTTTTTGTTATCCTTTTCTCTCAGTGCAGTTCATCCAAGTTACAGAATCGTTATGATTCTCACGGCGCCGGCGCATTGGATAACGCGCGTTACTTAACCCCTCATTCAATTAATAATTATACTTATTGTTACGCAAAGTTCATTCAAGGTTCGAGGCGTGCGACTGCGCACAATGGCTGTTTTTACAAGATCGTGATACAGTTTAACAACAGGCTAGGTTAGACAGAATATATTTAATTGTAGCTATGAAAATTGCGATTGAGTTATAAAAAAATTGAGATATCAGTAATTATATATTTAAACAGTGCTATACTTATAAATTTACTAATATTACTTATAATTTCAAATAATTTGTTAAAAAAAGTTTAATGTTGCTTCCTGTCTTTGTCTCACTTGCAGTCCTGTGAGAGAGAACAGGAATTGCCTTCTCACTCTAGTAGATAATTGCTTCCCGCTCTTGCACGAATGCAAGCAATCGTGAGTACTGACAAAATGTATCTTCAAAGAGGGAGAATATTCGTTAGACGCAATGGAACTCCAAAGAAGAGTCAATTACAACATACAACCGCCTGCGCTCGCGGTGTACCAGTTAAGAATAAGCAGTTTTGACTTATTTACAATATGAGTGGTGGTAATTGCTATAACTGTTCCAAATTTTAGGTATCTATGTCAAACGGTCTCTGAGAAAAACGTATTTAACTGATTTGCAAGACCGAAGTGATCCCATAAGTGTTCCGTAAACAAAGTTTTGTACGGAACACTAAAAATTTGCCTTAATCCTTGCAACCGAGCGGCTACCTGGCTTCGTGCAAGGCGTTCAAACGAGTAACACCCTAAGGGTGGAACACCGCGAGCGCAGGGCGATTTTTGAATTTCGACCACTCGATTTCGTGTATTTCGTTTATTAATATCTCCACTACTGAAATCGAGTGATCAATACCGTAGAATGGGGTGAGTTGGGTGAAATTTGACTTTCAAACTTCGATAAAATTTTATTTTTACATGTGAAGTGAAAACTGAATGGTGTATATAATACGTGGTTCGGACGTTTGTATTTTAGTATGTACATATTTTATTTTTGGTAGTTCCATTTCATAACTTTGACGATAAAGAGGAAAACCCACCTCACCCCGTAGTGCCTCGTATTTGGGGTGAGAGAGTTTTTCATACAAAGGTGATTTTGGAAGATAGTTGGATCGATTTTTTTTTTATTATGCGTATTACTATAACCCCATTTTAAATTGGAATACATTATTTTTGTAGCAGTAGCCTAAAAATCCCTTCTCACCCCCCTCTCAAACCTTCTCTCCCTCATTCATAACCCAACTCTCCCCGCGAAACCCACTCACCCCGTTTTACGGTACCACTAGATTCCAAATTTTTATCGCTCGTATCACAAAAGTTAGCATTTCGCCGTTTTCCATCGATATTCGAGTGACGAAATCGAGCGATTGAAATTCAAAAATCGGTCCCAGGCGATTGTACATATTATACCTAAATACCTACTACATGTAGCTTTCTTGAAAGATTCAAGGATAAAATAATAAAAACTAGACTTGCGTAACTAAGAGAAAATTACCAACAAGATACACACCATTGACTAGGCACGTTGCCGCATTGTTATAATAATTGCATTGGGTATATTTTAAGTGTCGTGATATTTTTTGTAGGCATCTTGCAGTTCCGATTTGATTGCAACGCTGGCCGTGAGTTGGGGTCTGTAAGGTCATATGATTGTTCTGATACATATAATTACCTACATGGATAAATATAGGTTACGCACAGCAAGTTATATAGATTATGTGATCAATAGAGATAAGAGATGCGACCAGGGTTCGGGTTAAGGACCCTTATTTCTAAAAAGAATAACAATAATTTTATTTACCTAATTAAGAAAGTAAGCTGAATCATTACTAACAAATATTTGTGAGACCGAGCTTTGCCCGGAAAACATATAACAACTAAAAAATGCGCGTTTTCCCAGAGATAAGACCTAGCTAGATCGATTTATCGCCCCCGAAAACCCCCATATAGCAATTTTAATCCAAATCGTTAGAGCCGTCACGAAAGACCTTCCCGGAAATATACAGTATATAAATAAACAAGAATTGCTCGTTTAAAGATATTAGATAGATAGATAGATATTACTTAGACTAACGAACAACTTGTACCCAAACTGTTAAAGCTATATTAAATATCCCAATACCTAATCGTACAGTCGCCATCAGATATATCGGAGCAGCCACACAATATCTGAACACGCACACTAACGCCCTGACAATAGAGAGGCGTGTTCAGATATTTGTGAGCACCTTGGCCGCTCCGATATATCTGATGGCGACTGTACGATATAAAATCCCAGGCTTTAGCCTGCCTAACCATCCTTTAGGACACAATGCACGCTAAGGGTGGAATCACATCTGTCAGCATCGAGCCGCATTTTATTATATATGAGAAATTGCTCGTTAGTATGAAGATGCATCTGCATCGAAAAGCTGAAAGCATGCGTACGCATCTTCATATTAACGAGCAATTTATCATATATATAAAATGCGGCTCGATGCTGACAGATGTGATTCCACCCTAATGAAGAAAAACTGTATATATTTAATAGCGATATTTGTAAACTACCGGGCACTTACTTTTGTCTGATAATTTCGTGTCTATCGCAACCAATGCCGTGCGACTGGCTTCTAACTTATGTTTACACAAAACAATGGAAATTGCACGGAAAGATTACTAACAATAATTGCAAAAGGTTAATTATTACAAGGAAAATAAACATTAATAACATTATCCTTGAAACTATCGTTATTTTTTATATTTCAACAAACCTCTGTTTCGGCCATTTAAAGTCTGTAATTCTATATGACAAGATGGACGGACGACCTTGTTAAGGCCGCCGGAAGACGCTGGATGCGGGTCGCTTCCAACCGGTACGAATGGAGGTCCAAGGGGGAGGCCTATGTTCAGCAGTGGACGTCGTGTGGCTGAAATGATGATGATGATGAATTCTATATGAAGTTATAAACATTCTTGTTGGACAAATACATGAACTGACTAATGAATTCAGTACCTGTAAAAAGCAGACAACATGACATCCCAAAGTTAGAGCGAAGTCTCAAATGAAGTTTGAAGACATTGAACTTAATGTATATTATTTTATGAGATGGGAATATCATGTTAAACGTTAAAGTAACGTAAACGGGTACAGTACACCCGTGAAATTTTTGAGTTCTTATATAAAAACCGCTCAAGTGCGAGTCGGACTCGCGTTCCAAGGGTTCCGTACATTACACAATTTTAAAAAATGTATTTTTTTATGTGAAACGTGAGTGAAATCTCTTTAAAAAATCCGTACGGGTCGGATCAAACACTAAGTAATTAAGTCCGACTCACGCTTGACTGTACATTTCTAATAGGTTTTTCTGTCATCTATAGGTATAGACCTATTTGATGTATTTTTTCAAAATTTTAGACCCAGTAGTTTCGGAGATATTCGGGGAATGGTAATTTTTTGCCTATTCTCTTGAATTACTTCTAAGCTGTAAAAAAAATATATTTGAGATCCTTACAATAAGCTCTTTCATTTGATATGTAACATGACATAGTTTGAAAAACTTTATTTTTTAATTTTCTCATTTACCCCCCAAAAGTGGCCCCCATGTTTAAAATTCATTTGTTTACGTTACATGTCCGTATTTGGGTCACAAACTTACATATGTGTACCAAATTTCAACTTAATTGGTCTAGTAGTTCCGGAGAAAATCGGCTGTGACAGACGGACAGACAGACAGACGCACGAGTGATCCTATAAGGGTTCCGTTTTTTCCTTTTGAGGTACGGAACCCTAAAAATAGGACATAAAAATAATTGTCGTATACCTTCAATCATTGCTGCTAGAACGTCTATGCAAGTGTCTTGCAGATGTGATCATCAATTTTTGTGAGATCTTAGTAAGTACCTCTCACAGTAATAATTTACGTTGCCCGAGACCTCTGAGACGCCCGATTGCTCATAAGTTTCGAAATACGTAAGTGAGGTACAAAACAAATTGAAAAAAAAAAATACTTATCTGTTTTTACCGTTCCTTACTCATTACTTACTTCTGTTGTGGTTGACCTAATGTCACAGACAAATATCCAACAGAAATCTTCTCGAAAACAGGTTTCAAGCCACCCACTGGCTTTGTTGAGTTTTTAATAGTCATTAACATACAATAGACTAATATCACAGTTATTTTTATCATAAGCGCCGCTTAAGTGGGTGTTTAAGTTTCAATAACTATCAAATTTAGATTTTTAAATTAGCCAAATTACTGCTTCATAGGATACGATTATGATGCCAATACGTTTTTTTGGATGTTTTAATAAAATAATGAAGGTATATGTAATGAGGTAATCTCCAATGCACTTAAAAAAGAACGTCAAATAAAGCCATACCGGCTCTAACCCTACACCTCTGACCCGAGAAGATTTAAATCCCTCCTAAATTGTAAACTGATAGTCTACTATCACCTGTTTGATCTATCAAACAGGTATTTTTTTCCAAAACTGCAAGTATGATAGTCATTCTCCGATCTGTCCTTAAAACAAGTCGAATTTGCCTCTTGTAATTCGTTACAAGCGTGAACATGATATTTGTTTTTCCGAGTAAGTGCGTTGTTTTTAAAATTTATCTCCCAAAAGATCTCCACCAGAATTTCCCCAGATTCATGTTGATACAGACCGTGAGAAACTGCGTAATCTCACTTCCCGTCCACGGATATCATGTTTAACGGTGTTATAGCCCTGGCCCTGTATTACAGCTTACAGAGTATTAGTAGATAAACAGACCAACGTAACTGTGACTTTAAGGTCCGTGCTAAAGGCACTAAACACGGGATCACTCGTACGCTGGTTGGTGTAGAATTATTTATGGAGAACAGCCCTACAGAGGCTTGCTACTTGTTTTGAACTTAATGCTTTAAAGCAGTTTAAATCCTACAATGCTTTTTGTGTTATATATTCGTAGAGAAAAGTGAATGAGTAAGGCTAAGTAAACAGGTACATACTTAAGTAGGTAAACTTCATAAGTAGTATCTAAAAGTGCCGTGTAATCTTGATAAAGTGCTACTTGCATCTGACTGTTATACATATTTATGTGTACATGTATGCGTTTATCTTTTAAGTAGGTAAAACCGAGTGTATTAGTCACAAATTGGTCTGGTTTAACACCTACAGTTCACAATTTACATTTTGATAACTATCGATTTTAAATTATCCTTTGCTTAAAACGACACATACCTATTATCTTTTTGAATGTATCATTTACCAGATTTTCATGCAAAATCAAAACATCAACAGGTTCCCATGCAAAAATAAAGTCAATTGAACAATTATCTATGAATATGACTAATCACACCACTAACGTGGTTAATCGCAATTCCACTTATCAATCAAACGATTCAATTAACGAATTATTTAGCTTTTTGCTGAGAATAACACTGACACTTGTTTCGATAACATAGACATCAACGCGCACAACATTCCTTTATGCCGACGACGTAATTTCTTAAATGCTTGTAACGATTGTTCGATGCAACAGTTAATCGGGTTGTTATAAATTTTCTAGATAATTTATAAAGGAAATTCATGTAAGTAAGCATTTGAATTGCATCTTCTCCCTCGAATTTCACAAGAAAATAATTTTTAGTCCTTCCCTGACATGGTGAGAAATGCATAACAATCATAAAAAACGTGAAACGCTACAACTACATGATTGCATTTGATGTCGAGTGTAGCACGTGAGAAAACTTGATGCAAATCGAGATGAATCCACGGTAATACAGTCTTTGAGACCTAAAATGAGGTCTAGTTATAGGATTAGGGTCTAAAGCGCACAAAAACGAATAACTGTAAAGAAATTACCAATGATAATCCCTCAATACACATATCAAATATGGATCACAATTTTTTAAATTACTTCTCCTCCTCTTTGCTTCGGTTTCCTCATCACTCAGGGTCATCTCCACTTCTATATAGGGAACAGCTTCTCTTTGACATCGAAAATACTAACAATTTGTTGCAAATTAGGAGATAATACTAGTAATCCCCTTGAATTTAAAAAACCGTAATCGTTATTGATGAACAAACCTTCGTAGAAATGCTCAAATAGTTACGCTGTCTAATAGTAATCATATCCTGAGATGCACGAGGTCTTCTGATGCAAATAAGTAAATTATTGATAGCATCAAGGCACTATGTCCAGAAATAATTTGAACACAAACTAATTACAGAGCCTTGAACCCACTTCCTAATACTAATGGTTCTAATCGAACGCACGATTTAGTGACGTCACGGCGCCGGCGGCGCATACTGCGTCAATTTGTATACACGAGGCAGCTTTGAGCTTTGTAATGGAGGCGTTAGAACCCATATAGAGTAGGCTGTTATCACATCGCCTGGGGTAAGCGAGGGTTTGACTTAATGTAACCAGTTTAAAGGTGATCCCTAATTACATCATAGTTGACACGGAGTCGAGACCACACCTATTCGCTTGTCCTTCTGTCTTGCTTGAAACTAACAGAAATAGGACCCTAGTTATAGTTTCCGGTCGCGAATGCAGGCGCCTGTAAGCGCCCACTAGATTATTGGATTTATGGCATTAAGGCGGTTATCACACTGATGCAATTAATGGCAGCGGCGACTTTATTTGAACACGATAGCGTTATGCATGTCATATGTATGTATTAAGCGAATGCAGCGCCGGTGTGCTAAATACCTAAATGAATGCCGAGAGTTGATTTCGAGTCAATCAGAATAAACATTCGGACAAATCATCAAATTCATTCCTTGGTGTAATGATTAGAATAAGCGGAGGCGTATTCTAAATATTACACCAGGGAGGAAGGTTTAAGGATGACTCACGTCACGTCACGTTAGACCGGGCCGTGTCCGGGACGGAGCTTCCGGCACATCGTTTTCTATGGAAAGCATCCCCGTGATTATCTGTCATGTCATAGAATAATTAGCGCCTGACGCTCCGGCCCGGACACGGGCCGGTCTAACGTGAGTCATCCTTTACCCAGTACATGCATACCTGCCAAAACCAGAAAGGGTTTAAGTCCATAATTGAGACAGTAGAACATTGATTTATTTGCCATATTTAAATTAAGGTATGCAAGGTGTAATATCAAAGAACTCATATATTGCATCCACAGCCCTTTGAAGAATGTCATAGTCGTTAAGCTAATCGTCCGTTGACCGTCAAGGCAAGAAACGCGAGGCATGTCAGAAGGACGGAAACTCTTACATATTAATAGCGGAAATCATAATTGTTGTACTAGTTAGGGATATCTCGGGCAAAGGATGTGATTGCAGGCTGAGTCAGTAATATAAGGACAAAAGAAATGCAAACTGTGTTAACTTAGGTAAGTAATAGTAACTTAAAGTGACAGGTAACTGCATTTTAATAAGTAACTATAAAAAGCCCCTTTTAGGGTCGATTGCATCAAACTGTCTGTCACCGTTAAAGCGATCGCTAATTTTTTTTGTATGGAAAATTTCGTACTTCACTGCTGATTGACGTTAATCAGTCTATTAAATGTGGTTGGTGCAACTGGGCCTTGGAGAATTAATTGCTAACTGCAGATTAAATAGGTACAATGAATGGATCGACCAAATACCGCAATGTACCAAAAATCGCAGGCTATAGTTCGTTTTTTTTAGCATTAGAAAGAACTTGCAAGAAGGTAAGCGATCTTGACACGTCTTTTAATTGAAAAACGCTTTTTAAAAATCAGTAACTATTACTTTTGAAAGCAGAAGGATATAAATGATCGTATTAGATTCATAATTGTTCCATTTTAGCCGTAACTTATTTTTAAAATGTGTTTTTCAATTAACCCTTAATCAAATGGAACACTTTTTATGAGATTTTTGAAAACTAAGATTGGTTTTTAGGTAATTTGGGTGCGTACATTACGAAAAAATACATAAAAAGAATTTTAGTGGGGGGGAAAGGGGGGTTTTGCGGTGGGAAATAATTTCCCGTTATCCGTTACGGAATAGCAAAATTTTGAATGAAGTGGGAAATAGTTTCCCATTGTCCGATACGGTTACGAACTTTTTACTAGTTAGTAGCTCCCCCCGGCTTTGCTTGGAATTCAAGTATGATCTTTTAACGTTATCTTCAAAAATCAAAGAAATAAATAAAAGAAAAAAGAAAACAAAAACAGGCACAGATTTTTTTGTGTAACAGGCAAACGGGCATATATTTTTATTTATGGAAACCAATTAAAATTTAGGTATAGAACAAACACTGGGAAATAATTTCCCACTTGATAAAACCTACCAATTTTTTTGTAAATCGTACGTTCAGGGACAAACAATGGGAAATAATTACCCACTTACTAAAACCTAAAAATCTTGGCTAAATCATATCGCTATCACAATTCGTTTCAAGCAAAACACAGGGAAAATAAGTCTAGTTTATGATAGTATTCAGTGTATGCTCTTACAAGATTTTTTTTCTCATTTAACCTCAAAACACTAAAAAAATTGTCGTTATTGCAAAAAAAATCACAACAACTGACATTGACTTTGACGTATGGTCACAAATGGCGGCTATTAGAAAAGTGTTGCCATTTTTCAAATTCAAAATGTTACTAAGATTTTAAATCTGTATAGTTGGTACCGCTGAGTTCTGCCTTTAAAAAGATAAAAAATATTTCGTAAATTAGAATGAAGTGGGAAATAATTTCCCGATATTTGATTAAGGGTTAAAAGACACATCAAGATTGTTTACCTTATTTCTAATGCTAAAAAAAACGAACTATAGCCTGCGATTTTTGGTACATTGCGTGGGGCTGGGGCTTAATTCTCAGCACCTCTAGTGCGAGTACGGGTATTGATTTATTTCAAATTATGTATCTAGTTATAAAAGGCGCACGTATTTCAAAACAAACTAAGTAATCATTTTGAAACAATTTAGTACCTAACATAGATGAATCTTTCTTTGATATTATCACAATTTCTGCTATGACTAAAAATTTCCCATTTGTTCGGTTTCGTTATATTCGGAAGACGTAGTAGAATATCATGGGGATCTCTTTTGCGTGTTATTAAATATTCTTTAGAAGGAACGCAGGGATGCTAAAACATGAATTGTAGGTATAATGTACAGATATGTCACTTTTATAGCTTTTTATATAGCATTTGGCTCAACACTATGACAAGGTTTTAATCGTTATCGTTTCCATCTAAGCAGGTAATTTAGGTTCGAGTACCAGGACACCATAAACATAAACCAAGGCATTAAACAGGACGAATAAAATAGGTGGTTTGTGACACATCTTCCTGTTCGATGCTCGTGCGCAGTGCCAGGCATTCATTTGTTTCTTTTGTGCAAGCCCAAGTCATCGGTGATGACGTATCCAACAATAACTTGTAAATTACATTTTGTAATTGGAATTTGTACAAAGCATGGTGATTATTTTTCCTACACAGATTGGCTTTTAGTAAATACTTATACGATTATCAGGCATAGAAGTATAAGGGCCAGTTGCATCAACCACAATTCAAGAACTGATCAACATCACTCAGCAGTGAACTATGAAACTTCCTAGACAATATAGTAAACGTTTTAACAGCATCTACGTGTATATCTACTGAATTTACCGAGTTAATATGTACTTTTCAATTATCAAAAGATAAATCAGACTGTAACATAGTTAATATAATATCGAACACGGGTGGGTGTGTGGAAAACCTGCTTACATTACACCAGGTACATTTTGTACACAAGACCTGGAACTAAACATTATTTACGACATAGTGATCAGAAAGCTCTGGAAAGGGGTCACTGGAGCGTTCTTTCTGTTCAAAATCTAGAATGCCGTGAACGCAAACACAGCTGCGGTACTCAGGGACTATGAATGCAAGCAAGTAGGTATAAGCTTGACCACAACCGCTGTGCCGCTCCTTAGGTATGCGCGGGGAGGCGGGGTGCGGGCAGGAAAGATCACGGACACACAAGAGTCTGTCGTCGTGTCGGATAGATCTGAAGATACCGAAGTACAATATTTTGGCTCTGTATAGGTACATACTTATTATATCCAATTTTTATTATGGTACAATACGATTTTTAGGTAAGCACAAATAAAAAAACCAATATAAGTCAAATTAATGTGTAATTATCGGAAAAATTAATAGTTTCGAGAGTTAAAACAGAATCAGTTCGAAAAACAAAAAAACATAAGCTTCTAGTTAATGAATACAGTGACTATTCTGACATAGATTCACTTTTATCTTCATCTTCCATTTCGCTACCGGAACTTGAATCATTGTCATCCTGCAAATTTATTATTATGGGGTCAATAATATTGTCGAAACGGTTGTCGCGATCCCAGTAATCGTTTTCATTTTTTTGGACATGGTCATCACACCTCTGCCATTTTTCTGCCGTGAACTCCGAAAATAATAAATTCAGTGCGTTTATCTTTTCATCTAGAGAAGAATGAATATGGTTTTGCGCTATATTGTTTTTAACATCAGCCCATACCAATTCGATGGGGTTCAGATCTGGATGGTATGGAGGTAAACGCAGGACTGTGTGCCCATGAGCTTTTAAGAGGTCATCGATTCTGTAAACAGGCTCTTTTTGAGTGGCATTTATAAGAATTTGCAGTTGATCTTTTTTAATTTTTTCCGGAAATTCAACATTGTGACGCCGCAGCCAGTTCTGCATTTCACTTTTGAGGTTTGTCATGGTCGGTTTCTTATCAACTTGAACGCTGTGGTAAGACGCGTTGTCCATCACAATTACAGAATTCGGCAGCAGTTTATCTTTCAACTTTTCATCCACCCACTTATAAAAAGTAGGCCCGTTCATGTCTCCATGGTAGTCGCCAGTCTTAGCATCGGATTTAAATATAGTCAATGCACCTTCGACCAAGCCATTTCGACTTCCAGCGTGAACGATTACCAAGCGTCGTCCTTTCCCGATGTCAGTGTGAATTCCAAGTTCCGACGATGATTGCCAACATTTGCTAACATTGTGACTGGCGTTAATATATGTCTCATCTAGGAAATATATGTTGCGGTTTTCACTTCTATATTTTTTTATTTCTGTCAAATATTTCCTCCGCCACTCTGTAATATTAGGCTGCTCTATAAGAAGATGTCTTTTCGATCTACATTTTTTGAACCGGTAACCCATTGTGTGTAAAAGTTTTCTCAAATATTCTCGTCCACAATTCAAAACACCATCTTGTCTCAAACTTGACAGTAACTTACGAATACTTGGCACTGTTTTTTCGATCTCATAAAACTGATGAATCTTTCTCCTGATCACTCCCAAGTCAAAATCATCAATTACATATTTTTTCTTTATAACTTTCGGTTTTTTGGGCGAATTAAATTTCGGTTGGCCCTCATTTTCAATTGATGAATTTCCTACAGATATTACATTTCTTACGGTTCTTTGGCAGTACCCAGTAGCTTCGGCCACAAGTTTGGCGATATTTGCGTCACTTTCATGTTCGAAACTATCTTTGTCTGCTTTTCTTTTCCTAAAATATTCGGCCACTTTGAAAATGACAGCTTTAACATCTCGAGATAAAGCACGACCCATCTTTGGATATTCTATCTCATGTGCGTCTGACATAGACAGCCCGCAACAGATAACACTACACGCCGCCACGAGCGACGACGGCGGAATGACAGAGCGCAGTGGCTGCTCTGCCCCCCCGTCTCGCCGCTTGCATACCTAAGGAGCGGCACAGCGGTTGTGGTCAAGCTATACCTACTTATATTATAGTCATATAAAATTAAAAACGCCTGTGGATGTCTTTTACAGTTTACTTTAGCAGTGACTCGCTGTTTCTTTTGATGCA
The DNA here is from genome assembly GCF_963556715.1 of Cydia fagiglandana. Lineage (NCBI taxonomy): Eukaryota > Metazoa > Arthropoda > Insecta > Lepidoptera > Tortricidae > Cydia > Cydia fagiglandana. Next base: position 10,231,855 of record NC_085938.1, read on the forward strand.
ATTTTTATTTATTTTATGAATGGGCTTTTTTTAATATGTACCTACAGCAAAATAAAGTAGGTAAGGTATTCGGGTCATTCCATGTGATTTCAACAAATTTGAATTAAAAAGTGTGCCGCATGATTTTTGATTTGCATAAAAAAAATTGAGGATATATTTCATGGTGGCAGAAGTGCTGAACCACCACCAGTTTTTTTTTTATCTTTTAATTTCCAAGTTTTGCCCATTCGAAGTTAGCAGTGGGGTCAAATTCTTGCTTGTACAAAATCAGACCTAACTTTTTTTCTATAAAAGGTAACGAAATAATTATTACTTTTTTTGATTAGGTAAGAAATGTGGATATTATACTGTATGACAAAATTTATCTGAATTAACTACAAAAAAAATGGTGACCACCCGAAGTGTACACCTAATTGGTCAATTATTGCAATTTTAAAATGGTTCTTGTGCCAACCCTGGTGCATATCAAATATTACTTTTTTCTGAAATATAATGTACTTGCCGTGTTCATCTTGTAAAATTAATATAATTGTGTTAGATAAATTACTTCTAATAGAAAAATATAAGTGAAAATTGAGAAATTCGAAAAATGCTCGTGTTTGACTCTAAAAAAATCCATGTGGAAGAGAAAATAAAAATTTGATTGTAGTCAGAAAATATAGCTGATAATTTCGTTAATTAGATTTAGAAAAAAAAGTTTTGTTATTTTGCCTATTTTTTGAAATATGATTTTTTTAACATGCTACTTTTTACAACTAGCGATACAAAATGTTTCATGTTATAAATTATTAAACAACTGTACCGCTATTCGGAACCTAATAATAATATTGAGAATGGCAACCCTGTTGTCGGTCGTATTGTCCTTTTCTAGCATATACGTCCCTCTCTCTCCCACACTCCCACCACACAGCAGTTTGCTTTTTGGCGGTTGTCGCAAAAACAAATTTCCAACTCATTGGCTTGCTGTTTTTCCATCTGGAAGGTCGTGAAGCTAAACTGCTGGTGAGTTTTTGAATTGTACCCCAGTTTAGCTGACTATATTGAAAAACAGTTTCTAACGGCTTTTGCCGTTCGAAATAAATATTTAAATTTAGTGTCCGTTAAACTATCTAGCAAATAAAAACGATCCGGAATAGTAATGTGTAAGTTTTCAAAGGCTGCCTGCGCGCACCGTGGCTATGCAGTGGCGGTACTTCCATACAAGCCCAAAAGCCGGGCTTGCCTTAACGAAATTACGTAGTGATAAGATCAATATAGATTATTTCTAAACCGCGCGCCAAATGAACCCGTATTATTAAATTCAAGCAACAGCGCGCGGACCGCGGCGCCAGCGTGTTGCAAATTTTTGCCGCTGTGGCGCCTCGTCCGCGCGAAAGAAATCAGGCGTAGAATGTTCTAGCTATCCTGCTCGCACTCGTTGGCTTGCAACCGGACTTGCTTTTTCGTCCCGCTCTAGGCCCTCTTAGCCTACAAACCGCCATAAAACGATGTAACTATTTGTTGGCATTTATATGGCGATTTAAGCCTGGCTTTTGGTGTGAAGTTTGCTGCATAAGTTCGCACGGGCACGCGTTTACTTCAAGTGTATTATTATTTAGTAGAGTCGGAAGTAACGAAAGCTCAATTTATTTAAGTGAATTTGAATTAAGTAGTGAATGTGGATTTGTTTGTTTGTTGTGACGTTTATAAGTGTTAACAATTGATGAAGTTGTTCCTTGTGACGGTATGAGATGCGTCCACGTATTACTCAACGAAGGCAAGGTAAAATCGTTAAACTTTGTAGAAAAACGGGATATCATGTCAGCGCCAAAACCAACACCAGACTTGTGTATTCTCAGGAAAGTCAGTCGCATTGAGAGAAAATTTTGTACAGCCGTTTATAAAACACAAGGATTGTTGGTTTACTCCAATTAAGGCGTAATTAGAGTAACAGAGAAAGAAGGTACGCCCTCTGATATGTTTGTAAAATTATATCTAGTAGTTACAGTAGTACCTAGTATGCCTAGCTCGCCGCGATACTTACGCTAGCAAATCCATTCATTCTTCATTTGTTTGAGTTCAAAGTGAGAGTGGACATTTATTACGAAAACATATCTTTCGGCTTGCCTTACTCCGAAACCGTAGGCACGCCGCTGTGGCTATGCTAATGAAAATACTAAAACACATAATGGTAGAAAACACATCGAGATGGTAAAGCGTGCACTTGTCACCATTAAAATTTAATTAATATTATACCTACATTAAGTCTCTTCTGAGTCTTATTACTTATTACTTTAAATCTTTGTGTGTCTATAATAACTGTTGAAATTAGGTATAACACTTAAATGGTGATGTGTGGAGGCATACCCTTCAGTTTTCAAGTGATTTGTGTTTTCGAATACGAAAGGATCGGATAGTTAATACGTGTTACGTAGAACCTACGTATTAAGGTAGAAGCTTATAGACGTGTAGGGTTTATCTGTCCAAGTATCTATCAGCAACTTGTCGGTTTATCCCGTTCCGGGATAAATATAATATTGCAAAATGAATTTTTTGGTAATAAACTTGCTGATAAATAATGTATACCCGCTTAGGAGTCGACGAAGCCCCGCTTCGCGGGGCTTCTATTTCCGCTCTGAGGGACACCAGGTAACGAACAAACCTACATCGCAAGAATTGCATTTATTTTTGTGGAAAGTGAGTACTTCGGCAGTACGTAAACTTAAGTCTGACTAGATAAAGAGAGATATTAGCATGGCTCTGCGCAAGAATGACATGGAAATCCTTAAGTTGTTTAGATTGATTCATTGACGAAGACGCATGGTTTGCTTCATAATTTCAAATTATATTCGCTAACTGTAGAGTTAAAGTTTAGTTATGGCAAATCTCGTCACCGTGAATGACACTTTCTAAAAGTGCCTATTAAAGTAAATCCTTTCCCCTTGTCGAGCGAAGAACTCGCAACTACTTAAGGGAATATTACCCATAAACATAAACTTCATTTGAATGATATTCTTAAGCTATGTCTGTTATGGTTCCACCTGCGTAAGGTGTGCCTAAGAGAATCTTTTATTCAGTCACAAACTAACGTCAAGTTATTTGTGATGAAACCAATATGTTGTGTACCTATTTAAGCCTGCGCAAGGCTGCCATGTTTCCACCTGCGTAAGGTGTGCCAAAGAATCTTTGATTCATTCACAAACTGATGTCAAGTCACTGATGATGATATTACAACCTATATATAAGCCTGCGCAAGGCATGTCAGAAATTAAATGATATGGTCATAACACAGGCGAGCGAGTAGGCCACAATCATAAAAATATAACAAAGATGAATATGTAAATACCTCCTTTTGGACAAAGGACAAGTGAAAAGGAAAATAATGTTCTGGGTAAAAATCAGTCGAAATAGGCTTCGTTATTCGAGGTTTCATTATTGTTTACCAATCTATTTTAAGGGTCCCGGACACCCTATTGGCTAAACTCAAAATTGGAATAATTAACATTTCTAAAATTATAATATAATAGATATGAAATAACCTAAGATTCCAGGCCTATCTCGACTCATTTTTATTTTAAAGATGAAAAAATCTTTGCACCCTAATATAAAATTGTGGTCTAGAGACGCTAAGCCTCATAACGTTGGTGGCATAGATAATACTAAGAGATTTAGTCACCTAAATTCGACCATAAGCCCAGACAGAATATTGATATTTAGAATAAGGTGTGGTCAATCCTCCAAGGTCCAGATAATCTGTGGACTCTAATTAAATCAGGCTCACTTAAGCTCACGACACAACATAGCTTACGGTTCAATTCTGAAATAAGCTATGTTTAATATCACTCATGGTGTGAAAATAAAATTACAAGAACACAAACAGCCTGCTCAAGGTGTACAAAGGGTTCCGTTTAGCGGCCCTATGAATATCTAAAAACCTTTGAAGTCTATGCCTGCTATGACAGACTAGAAATTAATATAAATTATATTTGCCTCGAGAGCACTAGTCTTTCAGTTAACATTTTTACGAGTACCTACCTGTGTAGGTACACGACATAACCAAGGTTAGGTACCTATTTAATTATTATATCCCTGACTGGCATGGTATATAGGAAAATTGTCCTGCACAAGCATGTTGGAAATAAAAATATACAAAACTGACCTAACGGGGCGTTTATGAATGATTTATTTTACATCCTTATGTCTGCCTTGTGAACCTTGAGGATTCGAACCACCTTGATCGTAAGTGCTCCTATGCACAGATTAAGTTTATTTTAAACTACCCATGCACTAATCTCAAAGGCACGTGCTTCTATGCACGGACCAAATATTGTTATCACTTAATTCACTTATCATTATTCGTCATAGTTTGATACTATACGTTTAACAAATGTACCCACCGTGGAATGTAAGGTACCCAGTCATAAGGTTTTTAATAAACAGTGACTTAATGGTTTGCACGAACGATTCTAGTATAACTTCTGGGCGACACGTCTAGGGCATGACCCTCTAGTTCTCAATTTATACAAAATTATAGCATTGCGATACTGTTTGCTTTGCACAATGTGAAACAGCAGCAAGCCTTGCGAAAAGGCGAAGCTATTTTGAAAGGCGAGTACTTTTCAAAAATACATTGTAATATATATAAATATGTTTTTGTCGTGGAACAAGTACACCCAAACAAATGCAGTCATTTATTATAATATGTTGGCAAAACTCTGCAAAAGAGTTATATAGTCTGTCTGTACAGTGTAACTTGAAGGCATCAATGCACATGAATCTCTTGAAACATGGTGGATCAATTAATTTACACCCCGTTTGTGTCTTGCTCCTATTACCAAATCCACAAGTTAAGGACCTCAACCTATATATAGGTACCCTTCTTGCTCGAGACCTGTAAAAAATGTACACAATAATTTCATGCAGTCAAGTGTCGGAAAACTAGATCCACACACTTAGCGATATCGTGAATATATATCCATGAACTCTGTATATTGCCTCCCAGTAGGCGGGATGTTATTAGACTAACCTATATAGTAGGTAGTAGGCCAGAGATATAGTATACAAAAGTACACTGGCCCAAATTAAGTAATATTATATTTCAGAATATAAAATAATTTACAATCTTGCTATTATTGAAATATAAACAAGTAACAATTATCCTTAGTTCATAAGGAGGATAAGTATACCTAAATATCTAATAGATTCGACAAAGCGTTGATTCTAGCATTGGATAAAATAGGTCCCTCTTAAAGGGCCTCTGCGCTGTTGGCTTTGGGGCCACAGGCGCCCGGCAAATGGTCGGGAACCCCCTGGTTTCCCACAGCAAATAATGTAAAATCACGAAATAAGTACATAAATTTGTATTTCGGTTAAAAGCACCTATGCGATGAGCTAGGGTTTCGAATTAAGTATCTGATTCCTTATAATTTACACACTGAATATTCAGAATTAAGCAATGTCTATGAATAGTTTACAGAAATTAAGCCACTTTAGCGGTCAGAACCAATAAAGTTTTAAGGCTTATGTCTACCAGTAGGCACCAGATAAAGTAAACCACTAAGAAACTACTCTTACTACATATATACAAATTATTGAGTAAAATTAAGGTTATGATAGCTAAACATGAATTTAATTAGAATGACTCTGCAAATATTATTGATAAAGTTCTGTGGCAATTCTACACAAGAACACCACAAAGCGTCATAACTAGTGCCACAGCGCAGTGAACAATGAGTGTTGTGGCTTAAGTTCTCGTTAGTAAAGCATATAAAAGAGTTAAATGCATTTTATAGCTATAACTATAACCTATAACCAAGTATATGGCTTACAGTCATTAAATAAATTTAGTGATTCCCTATGACATTTGAATAAGTACCTAATTTTATTAACTCTGTTTGTGGTGATAGTGATATAACGAATAATTAAAATATTCGTCTACCTAATCCCGAGGGATTCTGGAAATAAGAAAGGTCCTGTCCTTGTTATAGTCCTGCAACTGCTTACTTTACTATTATAGATAATTATTATCAAATTTGATAATAATTGCGACTTATAAATAAAAACTACTCTAGTACTTTATTATTTTTATCTTTTCATACTTGAATTACATTACTCCTTATAACAGATGTTGTATGCTCTTTGAAGAGTAGACTGACTTATCACATCTTCTTTTACCTAGTTTTCACATACCTACATTTAAGTAATTATGTATAGCACCCTTGTGGTGACTCACTTATTCTTTTTGAACATTTATAAGTACATTAAGTACGTATATAAAATGTTAAGGTAGTATCATAATATAATGGAATATCAAATTGTATGCTTTACTAAATACCTCTCTCCTCACAGGTGTTAAAATAAAGGGTGTACTGCATAATTAATTAAACACTCAAAATATAATAATATTACATATACATAATAAGTACATGTATAATCACATTGGCTTGGCGTCTTCCCACCACCAGGCGATAACAAACACGTCTCAATATTATTATTAGGTTCCGAATAGCGGTACAGTTGTTTAATGACAGCGTTTTACACAAAAATAAAACGCTAATTAAATAACTTACCCTATTCGGAACCTAAAGTTTTAATCCTGCCTGGTGTAAATATGTATAATTTTGAGACAATGAGTTGGAAATTTGTTTTTGCGACAACCGCCAAAAAGCAAACTGCTGCGTGGTGGGAGTGTGGGAGAGAGAGGGACGTATATGCTAGAAAAGGACAATACGACCGACAACAGGGTTGCCATTCTCAATATTATTATTAGGTTCCGAATAGGGTAAGTTATTTAATTAGCGTTTTATTTTTGTGTAAAACGCTGTCAATAAAAATGGGACGGTAATTGGTCACACAGATATTATTTACGTTTTTTATGTTCAAATATTTTTTTTGACATGGCAATAATTTCATTTAATTTGTAAATTTAATGAGGGTAGAAATTCGACAATGCACTGTTACCTGACAAGGATTGTGAATCACTTGCGAATGTTTCTTAATTTAGCCGTGTAGTGAATAACCGACGCCTCCTGACTTGTTAACAAGCTTTATTTGCATGTTACATGGCTAAATTACGAACATAAGTAAACGGCCCAATAATCCTTATCGAAGTTCTATAGGAAATCGTATTTATCTAGGAGATAATGAAGTGGTGCAAACTCTTTGTAGTAAGTGCTTGTGTTATTAATAGTTGACTGTTCAAATTCATGGGATCAAGTTCTTTTTCGTCTCAAAATCAGATGTCGAAGAAGCTGAGGTATGTCTATCAGAGCGATTTAAAAATATAAGGACCATAAAAAATACACGTTCTTATCATAGCCTCGTTCCCATTTCTCAAAATGAATTAAAAGTGCGACGTTATTCAACTTCAGAAAATTTTGAAGTAGCAAAGGTTTGCAAATGATTTTTTTTGTATAAATATATAAAGTAAATTTCAATCGTCTGGATTTTATTTATATTTTTCCATCGAATTCATTCATATTTATAAGTTTAAGGTCATATGTATTTTAATCTGCATAAATACAACAAGAGCGAAAATGTATGAGACGAGCAGTTTAAAAAATCATATTTCAAAAAATAGGCAAAATAACAAAACTTTTTTTTCTAAATCTATTTAACGAAGATATCAGCTATATTTGCTGACTAAAATCAAATTTTTATTTTATCTTCCACATGGATTTTTTTAGAGTCAAACACGAGCATTTTTCGAATTTCTCAATTTTCACTTATATTTTTCTATTAGAAGTCATTGATCTAACACAATTATATTAATTTTACAAGATGAACACGGCAAGTACTTTATATTTCAGAAAAAAGTAATATTTGATATGCACCAGGGTTGGCACAAGAACCAATTTAAAATTGCAATAATTGACCAATTAGGTATACACTTCGGGTGGTCACCATTTTTTTTGTAGTTAATTCAGATAAATTTTGTCATACAGTATAATATCCACATTTCTTACCTAATCAAAAAAAGTAATAATTATTTCGTTACCTTTTATAGAAAAAAAGTTAGGTCTGATTTTGTACAAGCAGGAATTTAACCCCACTGTTAACTTCGAATGGGCAAAACTTGGAAATTAAAAGATAAAAAAAAAAACTGGTGGTGGTTCAGCACTTCTGCCACCATGAAGTATATCCTCAATTTTTTTTATTCAAATCAAAAATCATACGGCACACTCGATTTGTTGAAATCACCTGGAATGACCCATATTCAGGAAGTAATGGTAACATTCCAGTTCTAACCGCAGCTGCACTACCCGTACTGAACGCGTCGCTGTCCTTGTCAATTTCCATAGTAAAATGAACAGTATTGCAGCTGTCGTTGGAAATGGACTGTCACCTTAATGTGACTGATTGTGTAGGATGACTATGATTACGATTCAGTTTACATATTATTGTTTTTAATTCGACAAGAAAGCAAAGGACCAATAGAGTAGGTATTCACGGCAACATGTCTTCGAGTATTATTGTGAGAGCCCGCATTAAGCGATCATGTCTGGCTTATTATACTCGCTAACTACAGCCAATTATTCATTTATGACTAATAAATAACAATAAGTATAAATAGACATTACGATGAAGTTAATCGTGTTTTAGTTTTAATTTCCCAACGAGTGAAAGGCAAGGCCGAGACAACAATGGCGGAGCGGAGCCGGAAAGACGATCCATTCACGGGGCTTTGTTGCCGAGATCCTTCTTACTGACTGGCTTGCTTCAAATAGGGTGCAAGTACACTCAGCTTCAATTGATCTTCAACGGCCATGATATAAGTTAGTGATAAGAAAATCTTGCATAAAATTTTGGATTGTACCATCATCATCAATGAATTCGTCCATTACAATAGAATGTTAACCGTACGAGCTTTTGCTCCAATCCAAGCATAGCCTCCCCACCTTCCCCTACCTCTACAGAGTTTTGACCACGTCAAGTTTTCACGAATTTTCAGGCACTTATAAACCTACCTATAAGTGCAGAAAATCCAAAGTGAACATAATTTCTAGTAATTCTACCCCTAATTTAATTCGACGACTTTTAATAATTATGAAAACCATCAATACATGAACGAAATCAACATCGCAGGTTTCGTCGTATGTTGCACAGTTTTAAAAGTCAAAGATTGAGATTGTTTTTGCCAGGCAAATAGTTTGTGGCGGTATTTGGGCATACTTACTCGTACCTATGTGTAAAAAGGATTCAAATCAAGGTGCATATAGGTCAGGCGAGCAATGAAAAGATACCTAGAAAAAAAAACAAATAATAATCGATCTCAGCACGTAACTTGCTTTTTGCGCTTGATGAATCTAATAAAACACTGTGCATTACGTCTTGCTTTGGAGGGCTACAAGAACAATTCTGAATTGCAACAGTTGATTCGGCTAAAGAAATAACTGTTCAGTGCACCAGAACACAAAAAGGTTGCATTGATCATCTTCAGAAGCGTTGTTTCAAATAAAACTATGTCCCTGGTCACGGGTCGAATGTTTCGAACAGACGGCAAGTGCACGTCGACAGTAAGGAATGAATTCCGTACAATTTATTCTTTATTCAGGCAAAGACCAAGTATAATAGCTACGGCCAAGAAACTTATACTGTTAATACATGTGTAGTCAGTATCATAAAATTAGTACACTTGTATAACACGTATAACACACATTATACACTTTTCAAACTAAACATAGTAAGTTACATAGAGATAAAAAAAAATCTGATACTTATTTAGTAACATAATAGTTTAAAAAAATTCTGATAATACTACGTTGTGGGGACGGCCAGTGGCCACTTGTCTGCGAATATGTGTGCGTTTTGGACTGTAGCTATGAAGTTATTTAGTAATGACTTCATCTTTAGTTTCTCTTTATTACCTACTATGATTGCTGGATCTCAGTGTCTTCATCAAATTAAAGTAAAATTGGATGTAATATAACAACTATCGGGCTCGTACGTTTCGAAAGTGATGGTATGCACAAGTTCAGAGAGCATTTATTATACACGTATCAATGTACCGCTAACGAAAATGCCAGACGCGTGCATGAGACGATGTTACAAGTTATATAAATACATGGACATATAATAATTACATGATCAAGACGATACAAAATTGCCGGGTGTCAAATAGTACTGAAACTAAATAAAAGTATAATGCCTCAAGGGCCTATCTTAGATTTAAGCTAGTTATTAATTTCTTTTAGTAATACCACTGTATATATCTTGTTTATAAATAAATGATTTTATTTCAATGAAATTGCATCGTGGAAAAGGAACCCCAATAGCAAATAAATCATAAACGGCGTGAAACAGAAGCGTAACTTCAACAATGGTAAAGAGGTCGCCCTACATTTTCCAATGGCTGCCGCTACCACTAGTGCGACTTTAATCACCTACAAATCTACAATCCTCTACTCGGAGAACTAAGTTTCCGTGCCTGCTCAAACTTATAAGGACGCTTTAAAGTTATGGCGGTGAATCGGCAAACAAAGGGAGCCGGGACACACACGCGCACATTCGAGGATATTTAATAGTTCTATTGCGAAAGTTTCGAGCGATAAGAGACGTATTGGTATTGTAGATAACTGATAATGTCGAACTACTATGTAGGTAGAGTCAAAAGAGCCTAAACTAAATTTAAATAAATGTAGTAATACAAAATTCCACCCCCTTAAGGGATGGTTACTGGGATAAAAAATATCCTATGTCCTTCCTCGGGACTCAATCTCTATACCAAATTTCAACTAAATCGGTTCAGCGGTTTAAGCGTGAAGAGTTATCAGACAGAGAGACAGGCTGCCTTTTATAATATAGTATGGATGTAAAAAATAGGTACTTTTAAATAACGATCTCAAATTAAATTGAAGAATCTCTGTCTGCATTTCTTAAGCAGGGCAATAACGTTTATATAAAACATATACTTACTTAGTTACAGATCCATGTTCTGTGAAGGCCGGGTATTGTAGACTGGCCGCCTTGCCAGGCCGCCGCGGCGCCGCCTCTGTAAATAACCAAATTCAACTTTTTCAACACGTTCTGATTTTGACCATTCAACATTGGAATGTATTGATTGGCCATAAATTTTCGTTTGCAGGAACAGGTTTTATGTAGGCCTTTTTACATGCATTGTTTGGCGCATGTTTTAAGGGTTCCTCAGTCAAAAACCGTGTGCAAAACCTGGCGGACCATGCCAGATTTAGAATTGTAGACCCAGTTTCCGCAAATGCGATGAAGTTATTATGTGCCATGATACTAATAGGTATGGCGACTTTTGTACTTTATCATAATACCTTACCGACATCAAATATAATATAAATTTCACTCGAAAACTCGACAATGAAACGAATTTAATTTGTAAAACGTCGACCGAGCGTTGTTAAAATTATAAACATGTTATTATTATGCTGAACATTCTTAATTTTTTTCTCATCACCTTACAGATACATAATAGAATATTATTCTGTGGGCGGTGTTCAATCGCAGAGATCGATTGTCAATCGATCCATTACATTTGATAGCACTATCATAAAGATCTCTCTGTGTGTAATAAGTACCTAATAACACCCACCATTGTTTTGCCACATCACGCAAGCATTAAACGTGTTAGAAAATGTGAGAAAGTAAGAGTATCAGCTCGATTAGATCGGGCAGATCAATTACATATTAACCCTCTTATTCATAAAACTTTATTTATTTATTTATTTATTTAAACTTTATTGCACGGTAAAAATTGTACAAAAGGCGAACTTAATGCCAGAAGGCATTCTCTACCAGTTAACCTTTGGGCCAAACTTTACGGGACTGATTTAGTTAAATTATGTTTTATCCCTTTCTTACAAATACATAAGTCAAAATGACAGATAAGGACTAAACGTTTATTAACTAATTAAGGTTTGTAGTGCATTTATGAATAAGGGCATAAGTAGATACTTATTGGATTTATTTAACATAAGTTTGTCAATGAAATAACACGCACTTAACTGACCCAAGGGTCATTAAGCCTAAATCAGTTAAAATTGTGAAGTTTTAGGTTTTTTAAGTTAATTTTCAGTGGGTACATTTATTTACTCGTACTTTTTTTATTGGCACTTGCCGCCCGGGGGGGGGGGGGGGGGTAATATTCGTGTCATTAGTATGAACAATAAAGTTTTTCATAAAAGCAAAACATATCGGTTAATAGATACAGTTCGTTTTTTTAGCATTAGAAAGAACTTCAAAGAAGGTAACGATCTTGACATGTCTTTTAATTGAAAAACGCTTTTTAAAAATCAGTAACTATTACTTTTGAAAGCAGTAGAATATAAATGATCGTATTAGATTCATAATTATTACATATTAGCCATAACTTATTTTTAAAATATGTTTTTAATTAAAAGACACATAAAGATTGTTTACCTTATTTCTAATGCTAAAAAAACGAACTATAAGTAATATACAGGTAAAACCCATATTTTTACTTTTTATTAGCTCATGTCGTGCAGCTGTAGCCTCAAAACCACCTTGGAGTCGGCACACGCGGCACGAGGTAAAGTAATTTCCACAGGGACCTCCAAAGTCAACTCATCTTGTTTACAAAATAATAATCGCTTATCAGCACCGAATGCTGGTTTTGGGAAACCGGATCAAGGATTCATATTTCAACGACGATTTGGGTGAATAAAAGGTAATATGAAGACCATAAATGGCTGTTTATTACCCAGATATTTTATTCAGTGGAACTTCTGTGTGGTCTGCAGGTATCAATTTATATAATATTGTTATAATAAAATAATTATAGGATTAATATAGTACCTGCCTAATAAACTAAAGTACCTATTTACTCCTGTTAGAATTGTTATTCAAGTCCATATTTACCGGTAAGTACTTATTTTTGTGAATGTGCTTAATCACTTGTAAGAAAAAATTGTTTTATTCAAATATAAATTATTCCTAACGGTTTACAGACAGTTTAAAATCATTTAATATTTTTACGCAAATAAAAACAGTAAGTACCTATAGTTCGTTATTTTTAGCATTAGAAATAAGGTAAACAATCTTGATGTGTCTTTTAATTGAAAAACACATTTTATAAATAAGTTACGGCAAATATGTAACAATTATGAATCTAATACAATCATTTTATATGTGGGGGATAGACTTTGCAGAGATTTAAAACGCAGTTAAACCAATACTAGAAATTTATTCAGACCTTTTATGAGTACTGTTATTGATCGACTGACAAATCTAAAGGTAAACAAACATTTCATGGAACCGTTGCTATCCAAAATCAAATTTGACTGGGTTCCACTTATTGCCAGTACTGTGTAACCTTAAAGTAGGCGCAAACGCAAATATCACATTATCATAATATTTCAATACGCCCCTTTAATGTGCATATTCTAAACAAATGGTAACACAATAAAACATACAAACAAATTAAAGTGATATTAACTGTCATATTAACTGTAATTTTAGTTTTATTATATAATATTATAGTCATAATGTGTTCTTTTATAATTTAGACGTAATAGTCCATGGCCCCGACGGAAGACCAGCGCTAGCCTTTAGGCTAGCACCTGCTGAGTCGGGACCATTTCGTGACCATGATAGTATTACCTGTTGTTTTATCTATAAGTTTTGTCACGAATAAAAACATTCTATTCTATTCTATTCTATTCTATATCAAAGAACAACTATTACAAAAGTAAACAATTAACAAGCAATGCCCAAACCACGCATACACTTGTAGTGCTTTTCTCTAGGCAAAGCCTTCGTTAATATGTCGGCAAGCATTGAGTCGGTCGGTAAGTACTTTAACTCAATACTCTTATTGTCCTTTAATACACTTCGTACAAAGTGGTACCTTATGTCAATGTGTTTACTCCGAGAATGGAACATTGGATCGTTCGCAAGACAAATCGCCCCCTGATTATCTACATGTAAAGATAATGGTGCAAACTTACGTAACCCAATTTCAGTAAGCAAGCTGTTCAAGTAAACTGCTTCCTTCATTGACGAGGCCAAGCTTACGTACTCCGATTCACAGGATGAGGTGCTGACACATTTCTGCTTCTGTGACTTCCAGGACACGCATCCACCTCCTAACATGAAAACATAACCGGAATAAGAACGCCTATCTATCAAACACCCTCCCCAATCAGCATCCGAGTAACCATGCAATGATTTACCTGTCTTTTTGTAAACAAGTCCATATTGTTTAGTATGCTTTAGGTATCGCAGCACGCGCTTTGCAGCGTTCCAGCATTCCTCATTAGGGCAATCCAAGAATTGACTCAATACAGCCACCGTATTCGTAATGTCGGGTCTCGTTCCCGTAGAGAGGTACATCAAAGAACCTATAATTTCACGATATGGATACTGTTCACTTTCACTGCACTTACTCACAGGTTTTTCTAACTTTTGTTTAAATTCCATAGGCGTAGATATCGTTTTACATGTATACATATTAAATTTAATGAATAAATCGTCAATATATTTTTCTTGTGACAATTTCATTCCTTTGTCACATCTGTCAAACTCTATGCCTAACATATATTTCGCAATGCCATAATCTTTCAATTCGAACTTAGTGGCCAGTTCCTTTTTGAAATCTTGTATGCATTCACCTCTTTGCGAAGCGACGAGAATGTCATCTACGTAAACTAATACAAAGAGTTTAGTTTGCGAATCTATATTTTTAAAATAAAGGCACGGCTCATTTAAAGATGCTTGCATTCCCATGCACTTCAGCTGCTCGTCCAGTCTGATGTTCCACTGACGACCAGCTTGTTTAAGCCCGTACAGCGACCTCTTGAGCCTGCACACACTGCCTCCAGACCTCAGGTCGCATAACATCTTGCTAGCCTTTTCATGCAAAACTGAACCTGGCTGCTCCAATCGTGTTAGATCTTGCAAACACTCATCTAGGAGATCTGGCACCTTCATATATATCTCCTCTTCTAATAATCCATTTAAATATGCCGTATTAATGTCCAACTGATGAATTTCAAGATCTAGTTCCACTGCAAGTGCGACTAATAATCTTACCGAGTCGAGCCTAGCGACTGGCGCAAAGGTTTTCTGATAATCGACGCCGTAACGTTGGCTAAAACCTTTCGCAACTAGTCTGGCTTTTTTCTTCTCAGTTTTGTCGACATTCAACTTCGTTGTCAATATGTAGCGGCAACCAACAACATTTCGACCCATAGGTTTCTTGACAACATCGAAAGTATCGTTCTTGATTAAACTTTTAACTTCTGAAATTATTGCATCTTTCCATCCTTTTCGCTCATTACCGGATAAGGCCTCCTTTAGAGTTATTTCAGCGACTCCAACGAAATCCTCACAGTCTGCATACTCGTCATTGATGAGTGAGTCTACTGATGAGTTATCAGTCGATTCAACGCCTCCTTCCAAGGGAACTTGTGGTTCCAATGGAACCTGTGGCTCTACGTCAACCATGTTGTATATCTTCCGTGGACGTCCAACATGACCTCGTTCCAGTCGCGGTCGCCCTGGACCTCTCTTAACTATCCTCCCCCCATCAACATGAACGTCGTCTTGATGATGATCATGTTGAGATGGTTCGGTGACAGTGTCTGGATCGTCTGTCATTTGGCGGGCTTCGACGGAAACATCATCTCCCTCGGGCTCTGGATCACGATCACTCGATGAGTCGATGCACTCATCCTCGTGATTGAAGATATGTATGACCGGATTTCCACTAGTTTGAGTCGGATGGAATTCTACATCTACCGATAGAGGTTGATTTTGAATATTTACCGATATTCCCTTATCGATTTCAAAGGGGTCAATCTTCAGGTTCACGTTCTCCATATCTTCACTTTTTGTTTCGTGAAATTTCACATCTCTTGACATGATAACTTGTCGTTGTTTCGGCATCCATACTCTGTAACCCTTGCGATCTCTAGGATAGCCTACAAAGATTCCTTCCAGACTTCTTGGTGCGAACTTGTCCTTCCCGGTTGACTTATCCAAGACGTGTACCTTAGACCCAAACTTATGTAAGTAGTCTAACTTGACAGGTCGCTCAAACCATTTCTCAAAAGGTATCTCACCTTCAAGACTTCTGGTCGGACAACGGTTTCTAACGTGGCAAGCCGTTGCTACAGCATCTGCCCAGAAACCCGGAGAAAGTCCTGATGAAATCAGCATACATCTTGCCATTTCTACCAAAGTTCTGTTCTTCCTTTCGGCTACCGAGTTCTGCTGAGGTACTCCAGGAATTGTCAATTGTCTTGCTATTCCTTCTTTCTTCAGGAACTCGTCGAAATCTCGATTACAGTATTCGCCTCCGTTATCTGTGTGGAGATAAGTTATTTTACGTCCAAATAGGTTCTCTACGTGATTTTTATATACCTTGAATGTAGTGAAGACTTCACTTTTCTTGCTAAGAAAATATACTTCACACCATCTCGTATGATCGTCGATAAAGGTTACGAAATATTTCGCTCCATTTATTGACGTATGCTGCATGGGTCCTACGACGTCAGAATGAATGATTCTTAACTTTTCATCGCATGGCCCACTCGACCTAGAAAAGGGTAACCTACTCATTTTTCCTTTCGCACAAATATCACAATCGTACAACTCAGTTACATCTGTCATCTTTAAGTTCATGCCAGATTTGTTCAAGACTCGGACAAGATCTTTTGCATTTAAGTGACCTAAACGCTCATGCCACGACCATACGTCAACCTTTCGCTCAGAAATCGCAGACACTCCTTCACAATGTTCCTCAACGTAATAAAGATTACCTTTACGATTCGCGACAAGTTTAGTGTTACCATAGCTATCTTGAACACTAGCTATGTTTTTCTTGAACGTAACGCTATACCCTTGATCAGTAATTTTAGCTACTGAAATTAGGTTACATCGCAAATCCGGAACAAATAGAGTATTAGGCAGTTGCACTTCAGTTTTAGAATCATTATCACATGAAGAAAATCTTACTGTCCCCTTACCTTGTACGTTTGTGCTCGAATTCGTCGCTAAATTTAGCTTACCAGACAACGGTAGTAATGTAGTACCAAATTTATCCGCATCGTTGCACAAATGTGACGTACACCCACTGTCGACGATCCAATCTCCATTCTCGTTGCAAACAGCATTAACATCTGAAACACAATTGAATGTTACAAAATTGGAATCAACATTTTGTAAGTCACTTGAGTTCGACACATACTTTGCACTATATATATCTTGTTCTTTCTTCTTTTGTGTACACTCGGAAGCTTTATGTCCATGCTGGTGACATTTGAAACATTTGTACTTAAATTTCGAATTAGCCCTCATCACATGCGTGTTGACGTTGCTCTGTACTACTCTTTGGCTTAAAAGACCTCTTTCCTTTCACAAGAAGTGCCTTGTCTACACTTTCTTTTCGATTTCTGGAATGTTCCTCTTCTAATATCTTAATTTTCAATGCGTCTGGTTTTGGCAACTCATCTCGAGATTCTATGGCACATCTGAAATTGTCAAAACTGGACGGCAAACTATACAAGAGCATTATAGACGTCAAATCATCATTCATTTTAATATCCATGTCCGCTAATTGGCTTACTACATCGAAAAATCTCATGACATGTTCTCTCAAGTCACCATCATCATCCAATTTACGCAGTAACAACTCTTTCAACAGCGTAGCCTTTTTCGCAGGTCCCTTGGAAGCATGAATGTTCTTTAACTTTAGCCATACCTCGCGCGAAGTCGTGCATCCTCTCACATGTCGCAATTCGCTTGGTGTTATGGATAAAATTAGGTCGGACTTAGCTTTAGAATCTGCTATTTCCCATTTAGCTGCTTCGGCTGCTTCAGTTGGTTTCTCTGGTTTCTCGATACTTCCATTAACGTATCCCCATCCGTCGTTTTTTATTAACACTGCTTCTACTTGGATCTTCCATGTTTCGTAGTTTTTATCGTTGAGTTGATCAATCCTAACAGTAGTACTACTCATTTCGGCTGAAAAATTCTTTCTAATACCGTTAACACTATTTTCGATCACTGATCGTGCGTAGGCACCATAACCACTGTGGGGGATAGACTTTGCAGAGATTTAAAACGCAGTTAAACCAATACTAGAAATTTATTCAGACCTTTTATGAGTACTGTTATTGATCGACTGACAAATCTAAAGGTAAACAAACATTTCATGGAACCGTTGCTATCCAAAATCAAATTTGACTGGGTTCCACTTATTGCCAGTACTGTGTAACCTTAAAGTAGGCGCAAATGCAAATATCACATTATCATAATATTTCAATATTATATTCTTCTGCTTTCATAAGTAATCGTTTTTGATTTGTAAAAAGCGTTTTTCAATTAAAATACATGTCAAGATCGCTTACCTTCTTCCAAGTTCTTTCTAATGCTAAAAAAACGAACTATACTTAATAAAAACTGTATGCAAAGTGGTTTAAAAGAAAATGCCGCATTGGGAAGTTATTTTCGTTCATGACTGGTAGCATGACAGGTATGTATGTCATGATTAATAATAAAATAGTACAGAGTATGAGTTCGTTTAGATCTTATAGAAGTTAATAATAATATTCTACCAGAGAAACGACTGTAGGTATCGAATGCCACAAACTCAATTAATTATGTATAAAGTATAAATACTATAAATATATTTTTTATTTTAAAGTTTCATTTACATTTACGCTAGTAACTTATTTTTATTCTATGTAAGTACGTAAAAAATAGTTTTACTAGAAATAAAATTTCTTCTTCTTTGTTTTCTAAGAGTAAAAAATCTTTTGTTGTTACTTACATACTCATATGTAGTAACATATGAGTATGTAAGTAACAACAGAAGTTTTTTAACTAAACTTAATATTTAAATTACGTTCTCCTCATACCAAATAGACTCTCTTAAAAAAATAGACTGGTCTCGAATAGATACAATATAAAAATAAATAATAGAAAATAAAAATTTAATAAATAATAAAACATCAAAGCTTTAACAAGCTGTGATTTCGCGACTAAAGCCTCGCTCGAACCGGTTACTCTTAAGGTCAGGTTCCGAGATCTAGCTAGATAATAACATTATACCTATCCACTTATGCGTATATATATTGTAATACGTTAGGCTATAAAATATTTTGAGCTTAGAATTTACTCTTTAGGCTATAAAACTCGTTATGTTGAACCAAATTGGGCTTAAGTATATTTCCACAAACGATGACGGTGGAACTACGTACCTAATAAAGAAGTAGGTATAAGTAACCTAGAAATCAACAAGAATATGCAATGATCGACAATGATAGAAAGAAGAGATAAGATATACCTACATTAAACGCACCTACTGAAAGATAGTTTATTATTCAAGTAGGCAATTACTAGGCATATTACAATGCGCTTATGAACGTCAAATAAAACTACACTGGCTCCAACCCAACACCTCTGCCTCGAGAAGATTTAAATCCCCCCTCAATTGGAGGAGGGTATCCCAATAAGGAACCGGCAACAAACTCGGCGGGACACATCTTTTCATAGCATTACAACGAGTAAATAAGAAAAAATACAATTTAAATTACTATAAAACTCATGATACATTAGACATTTATTAGGTCAACACCAGAGGGCTAGTTCTGTTTTTGTACGCTACAAATTACAACAAAATAGATCAGATCTCGACACGTAACGCCACAGGGCCAACTGCCTTAGCAGTGACATGACAATGTGTTTTTTGTCCATGACATTATTGCCTAAACGACCCATTATTCTATCATTCGCCAAAATTACTCGAACCGTGTGACCAGTCTGTAACTAAGTGTATGATTAGTACTTGTATTATTATTCATTATTTGGTAACAATTGCAGGTAGAGTAGAGCAGATCACTATGATGAATTAAAAAAAAGTCTTTTCGCTTTTTTTACATTAAGTTCATATCCGTTTTATAAGAGAAATAATAATAAATATAACGGCAATGCTTTTTTTAAGGTTTCTTTGGTTTAATATTGCTAGAAATATAGCGTAATTTAATAACCATTGTATTATGAATATTATGATTTATGATACTACCTAATAGGTCTGCAGTCTAATATATAGTGCAAAATTGATAGAACAGTGATGGAAATTCACTAAAACAAAAAATTAAAATTTTGTAATCATAACCGTGCACTAAAGTTAAATATGACCTAATCACTGATGAAATCTAAACCGGCCGTAAGTAAATACATTAGTCATCCATCTTAAACCTCAATAAGTTTTTGGCAAAAATTTCATTTTTGGTACTTACAAGCTTTTATCGCTGACTGTACTTTTCTTACGACAGACAACTATATAATACTCATCGAGACATTTCTAAAAACCCCTAACACAATTAGGTTACATTGTTTCATCACAGAGTTCCTATGGCCACCTCCTGTCTACATCATCAGATCAGCTCGATGGTACCATAATTTTGCATTGTCATCCGATTTATACATGCATGCAAAATTTCAGCTCAATCGGAAACCGGGAAGTGGATCAAATTTAACTTGCAAGTTTTGATTACACATAGACAGACAGACAACGGTCAGGTGAAACTAAATAAAAGCTTGTAAAAAGTATGTAAGTACGTGTAGCTTCATTGCGACTAGAAACAAGTGAAACTTAAGAAAATTGTAAACTCATTATTCCCTAACACAATCATTAAGGTAAAATGTTAGTACACGTATTGTGGTCTATAGAAAGGCTACCGACGTGGCTGCTGCAGACCGCAACAAGGAGAAAAGCGCAAGTGACCAATAGGTGCCCCTCTAGGTACAGTCGCCATCAGATATATCGGAGCAGCCAAGGTGTTCACAAATATCTGAATACGCCTCTATTGTCAAGGCATTAGAGTGCGCGTTCAGATATTGTGAACACCTTGGCCGCTCCGATATATCTGATGGCGACTGTACTAGCGCAATCTGTAAATTGTATTATTCAAATCTGCAGCAAAGTTCATAGATATGTACTTACAGTACAGTTTTCACTATTCCAAAGTCATATATACATATACCTATATTTTGTTGTACAAAATTTAAAAAAAAAACAACTGGTTGCACTCCGGGAGTGCCGGCAGAAGTGAAAACTCAACGACATTGTTAGAATTCAAAATAATCATAACAGCGCCATCTAGTGCAAAATGTCTGCAGCACTATGTACAATTGAGGTTCACGCCATCTAGCGTTATTTCGTCGCATTACTTGAAACCCCTAAGCACATCACTGTGAGTACTACAGTTATATTAATACCAGTTTGAGGGAAACTCACTAGATGGCATTAAAATAAAAAACAATGACATTGTCTGTCATACATGATGTCACGCAAGCGCCCTACGCCGCCTAAACGGAATAGCAGGCACAGCATACATTTTCGCCGCGCGGTAGAAAGAGAGGGTTACGCCTTACGCCTTACGCTGCTGTCTCGAGTTTAATATTTTTTCCCCACCCCAAAAAGTGCAGTAAAGAAGATTTCTCTTCAAAAGTTTTAGTTATTTGGATTTTAATTTTTCTAGACACCTTCCTTTAACAATCATAGTTGCCTGTTAGTTTTTTTTGTTACAAAATGTGACAAAGTAGCAGCATGTCGCAGTAACACCCGTCAGATTATGATTAGAGTGTTTTGTTTTTTGTTCAAGTTTTTACAGAGTTCACACATCATGGCACCTCATTAGTCACACGAATGACGCCCGAACCAGGCACACATATTTATGTTGTTAAATTTGTTTTCACACATGGCTGTTGTATTCTCCACTCTGTCTTATTATAGAACTGAGATGAGATGATATTTATCATATTACTAAGTGTCTGTTGGTTTAAAAGATACTATTTATACTTACTTAACATGTGATTTCAGTTCTTTTTTTTTTCAATAAAAGTGAACAGGGGTAGGGTAGGTGCCTCTATCTATCAAAGTGCAAAATAGGTATAGGTAAATATGTTATAACATATTTTTTCTATATTTACAAAATATCTGCCTCCTGATATACCGACCGATAGCTAAAACATTAACCAAAGTACTTCTTTTTATTTTATTGAGGAACTCGACTATCGTTACATTACACCTCTCGACGCGCAACCCAAATTTGAGTTAACTTGATTACAAGCATTTTGAATAGCGAGCATATCCGTTATTCGGCTAATGTGAAATAACCATTAACCCGACACAAATCTAAAACTAGTGCAGACATGAATGATTACCCCTCGAGACATGCCTTCCTATAGCTGCATCAATCAGCTACTTGCCCAAATGTACAGATGCTTATCTGTTACGTGATTTTATGATTTATAAGTGAATGTTTGCAGTTACCGTTTGCCAGCATATGACAGTCATACATGCAGGTTACGTTACGATTGCAACATTCAGTACGAAAAGTAATCATCAATTTGTCAATGATTTGTTAAGGTCTGAAAAAGTCTTGCGACGTGGTTCTTTATTTTCAATAGAGTCACGAGCGCGCTCTCTAAAAGGAGCCAGTAAAGGAAAATGTGCCTTGGTGCATTGTAATAGATGTGTAAGAAAGTAAAGCACGTCTGGGGCACGGGTCTCAGTGAAGTAATAGGCCCACGCTTGGCTTGGCGGCTTGGATTTCGGCTTGACATATTAGGTTACTGTGTTGATAAGATGTTTACAATAGGGTATCATTAGCCTTCTCTAATAGATAATTATGCTTTAAATATCGTCTTTAGACCAAGAAGGAGAGATTTGAAAGCTTATATGGAAGTTTGTGATAATTTATTCTTTTGTGAAAACATATGTATAATTACATATTATATTATATATACTAATACACTAAGTAAAGAATACAAACTTTTTATTATAGTGGTGAAGATAAATCAGTACGTAGACCGGTATATTGAATATAAATAGGTAGGTGCTTAAATGAGCTTCGCGTCGTTAGGAATCTTTGGTGTCAGAACGGTAACTAAGATATTGTACATTTTGAAATACATACTAATTATATCGTGTAAGTACCTACTCACATATAAAGTAATCGTCATCTTGAAAAGGCATAATCCGAATAATGTACCTACCTACCGGCAAATGCGGTTAATGCATAATATTAGCTGCAACTTCGCGACTCTGTGTCGCCCACGGAGTGTCGCCACCGTTTAACGGGGTTTGTATTGTACTGTAAGCAAATAAAAACAGTAGGTACCTACTTAATAAACTTACATATTCGGTAAAAACGTACAATTTTTTTTTGGCACACACTACGTGAACAAGATGCACTGACATTAAAAATTTTTTGGTACCACATTTAATAAATCTAAATATTTTTCAGAAGTACATTCAGGTTAAGGTCTTTGATTTCGCTTAGATCATCAATTTATCACAAGTAAATTCTGATCATCTGTTGTAGTGACTTTACAGATAATTCTGCATTATTTTTCTGGTTTTCGTGCTGTGGTAACAGAGGGGGAGTTAAAATGAAATTAAATTAATAAATACGAGTAGCACCCTAATGTTAAATAAATAGCCAATTAAGACCCTTTATTGTGTCTCCGGGACGCATCAAATAATTACTTTACCACACGCAACAAAAAATTACAAAATAAACTTAGTAACGCGGCGGCTACAGTCATATAAATTGAATGTACTCGTACTATTCCGCAGAACAGCCAATTAATTATTTTTTTCCACGGCCATTTCCAAATTAAATAAGTATTCAGAAGTAAGTAATTACTAATTATTTAGATAGATTCCATCTGAGGTCGAATCGTGTCCATAAATTATGTGTGTACAAAAAAACAGTAGCGTAAGACTTACACGCGAAACTAATTATTACTACCCATATACGTACGTTCAGTATCTTCTGCGATCTATTCTATTAGTGTAATGACTTTTATCTGTGGTGATCTAGTTTAAAAGTAAATATTTCGGTCAGTTCGTGTGGGATGCTCATTCTGGTTCAATGAGAGTTAAGGATAACGGATTAATTAAAAAGTTTATTCAGTACTCGTGTTTGCTATGTAAATAATTTTTGATACAATTATATTTTATGCATGTGTGATATCTGTAAGAATTATAAACACGCATCAAAATCAGTCAAATTACTCTTCTTGCGTAAAGAACGTACCTTAATCTGCTTTTCACGTTGATCAATTAAAATTGTATGTATTTATAAACTCTTTATTGTACAAAACACAAATTTATGGCACAGGATAGGCAGTAGGTACAAAGGCGAACTTATCCCTTTAAGGGATTTCTTCCAGTTAACCTTTGAGTAGATGAGAATTGAAGAAGAACGGTAGACAAATATAGCACTGAGTACAATAGACTAGAGGAAAGTCAATCAAATTATAAGAGGGCGAAAATAAATAATATAAGATAAAAATTAGAATTAACAATATAACAAATATATAGAATACCTACGTTAAATACGTTACATTGATTTCCGATCACTGTAGATAGTATCAAAAACGTTTATATATTCAGTTTATAGATACACTCGTACGTTTATATGAGTACTCTTATAAAGGTACCTACAATACCTACATGTTATATTTCTCTCCGCTAACCGCACTCAATAAATGCTAGATATTAGCCACTCTAGAAATCTGCAAAAACCAAACGTCTGCACGTCGCATAATGGAAGTGAAAATAGCTCAAACTTTCACTGAAATAGTTTTTTTATCCCGTTTCTTGTGAATGGATAATGCCTCCTTGTTTGGTAAGATCTAGATAGTGCTTGCAGCATTATAACAGACTATAGGACGTTAATTGTGTCTGATTCGGTCGATAGTGTGCAATAATGCGCCTTTGTATGAAAGCGGTATGATTGCTGGTTGATTTAGTGTACTGGATCGTCTTGTTTGTTAGTGAACTGCTAATAATCACGCTCTGATAGGTAAATCAATCTAAGGTTAAATGGTTAATATTTATGTAATTAGGATTTAATGTTATAATTGAAACGTAAAATTTCGCATTACTTCGTTTTAATGTTTGGTATGTCTGTATATATTATATGCTTTATTGTGCTTAGAAAATGAAACACCGTTACAGAGTTAATTGAATACAATAAAGGCGAATTTATTCGTGAATGGGATCTCTTCCAATTAACTTTAGAAGAAACGAAAGTTTTATACGAAAGGACACGCAAAAAATATACACAATTCAGATCACCGCAACATTGTTTAACTAAAAACTTTTTCTATGTAACATAAAAAAGGGCTCTTACGCTCCTAATTCTTTTTAAAAGTCGAAAATAAGGATTAAATTACCCACAAGCCTCTAAAGGGGATTCGTAAAAGGTAATCCCTTAAGGATTCCCTTTTACTCAGTCGCTTACCAACCGTAAATAACGAAACTGTATTTAAAAACCATATGAGGTTTATGGCTACATCTTCAGATATTGTTATATGGCGGGCCTTGTCGTGCCATTACGTACCAATCATGCGATTAAAGGGTTATCTTATTTCAATCACGTTTACGCAATTAATTTAAATCATTCGAATCGTTAGCCCGCGGAAGCTAACTAACCACTTTCGCGGTTGAAATGCTTAACAGCACGACATAGGAAGGATACGTATGTTTGTGAGTAACATAAAATTACCAAGATTTTACATACGTATGAGACTTCCCAACACCGAAGAGCCAATTGAGGAGAAAGTCTACGAGAATTTCAATTACTGAGGCAATTCTATCGATCTTGAGAATCTGGAATTCCGCGCTAACCACGCCGTAAATCAGTCGCGGACTGGGAAGCAATCAATACGATAAATCACGGGTCTAGTTGGCAATCATGCTCATCAGGACCATGACTGTCTACCGAGTCATACTATACGACTTACGAGAATAACCGTCGAGTCCGACCGAGTCCTTCCGGTCTATAATATATAAATACGTAGCAAATACGTAATTTTTTTTTGACCGGTAGGTACTGACATTTTATTTAACAATTAATTTTAATAGGTAACTAATTTATTAGATAAGTATCATTTAAATCCAAAAACATCGAATTAGCTCAAATACTGCTTGTCATAACGAAGCAGGTTTCGTCAATTCGTCAAGTGGTGATGCGGCTCAAGTATTAATTACTCCGTATAAATCAAGAGTTCAACATCCATAGACTAGGAATCCTCTAGACCGAGTTTAGAGCAATTATTTCATGCAAACGATGATGCCAAAAATGCGGGGGTGCGCGGGACGAGGTGAGCGAAATCCCGTGCCGTAATTGGTCCGTTCAAAGACACGGAGGTCACACAAAGACACTTTCGACTCGAACATGGAGTAAAATTACCATATGCGTGACAGAGGGGGTAGTGCGACTGTGCTCAGTCTGGAGGATGTTTTGTCTGTGTCAACATCAAAGGAGTTGCAAATCCTCAACGGCGTTGAGATCCTCAAGAGAGCTCATCTGTTAATAGGTTTGATAGCTATCACATATAGCCCATATAGGTATCACAAGTACCTCGATATATCGCCATCAGATATATCGGAGCTGCCAAGGTGATCACAAATATCTGAACAATGCCTCTATTATCAAGACGCCCAGTCCGATAAGTATATCTTCAATTCTTCAGGCGTATTATGAATGACTTTATCCACGTGATAAAATAAGTGTCACTTTTTAACATCATGCGATTGAAAGAGACAAGCACTGTCATGTCATATTCATACTGACTGTATAAACAACTATGAAACTATACACATTACATGTATAAAGGGTGACTAAAAAATAAGTGCATTTGACGACCGGCCTGGCCTAGTGGGTAGTGACCCTGCCTATGAAGCCGATGGTCCCGGGTTCGAATCCTGGTAAGGGCATTTATTTGTATGATGATACAGATATTTGTTCCTGAGTCATGGTTGTTTTCTATGTATTTAAGTATGTGTATACTCGTATTATATATATCGTAGTCTGAGTACCCACAACACAAGCCTTCTTGAGCTTACCGTGGTGGGGCTTTTAGTCAATTTGTGTAAAAAAGTCCTATAATATTTATTTATTTATTTATTTATTCCCGTTGCCAGGGAGGTTTTAATGGGACCAACCCCGAAATCCTCCCCGAAAATATTGAAGTTAGTACTCGTACCTAGTAGGAATAGGAATAGGGACGGACCAAGCTAACTCGACCTGCCATTAGGATTTACAGTCACCGTCAGATATATCCGACCGGCCAAGGTGTTCACATTATCTGAACACGCACTCTAACGCCTTGACAATAGAGGCGTGCTCAGATATTTGTGAGCACCTTGACCGCTCCGATATATCTGATGACGACTGTACAAAGTGTGGCAATGTCATCATTAAGTCATCAATATCAAATTTCTATGAAAATATGACGTTTTTAATGACACGTCCTCACTGATCTATTCAAATCGCTGCAAAGTTAGCTTAGACGGACTCTAACAGCATATTATCTTGATTAAGTAACTCACAATCACATCCTTACATAAGCAAGGATTGCTCGTTTAAGGCCCATTTGCTCCATTCCACTAACCCGGGGTTAAGCGGTTAAACTATTAACGTAGTGTCAAATTGTATGGCTAACCATGGCAACTCCTGGTTTAACCGGTTAGTGGAATGGTTGCAATTGGGCCTTAAGGAAACGAGCAATTCTTGTTTATGTATAATATATTTCGATGATCTCGGAAACGGCTCTAACGATTTCGATGAAATTTGCTATATGGGGGTGTTCGGGGGCGATAAATCAATCTAGCTAGGCTTTATCTCTGAGAAAAAGCGTATTTATGAGTTTTTATATATTTTTCGAGCAAAGCTCGGTCTCCCAGATATTTCTACCTCCTTCAATCTTTAATTGAATATTTACGCTCGACGCGTCTAATCATCATAGTGACCATTCAGGCATAAATAGTGATGTGTCATAGAGGAAGTGAGAGGCATGACACTGCGATGTGCAGGATGGCTTGATGGATTGGATGGCTTTGAATGCATGTAAAAAGCCTATGAATGTTTGAACGTGGACTTAGTTAGGTAGATTGCGTTGAAGCGGAGTGATTCAGCAAATGGATTGCCGTTTTATTATACATGTATTGCTTTTTTACCTTGGTGCTGGTACATCTTTGTGCAAAACATATTTAGTATACTTAGGTGAAATTCTAAAGGACTTTCCTGGAGCCTGTTGCAGCAGCTGTCTTTAGTTAAAATTATTTATTTGCTTAAAGATCTCATATATAATCTCAAATAAGAGTTAATAGTGATTTCTGAAATTGACCAAATGGTTCTTCTGAGAAATTGTAACAGATTTAGGTTTAAAATATCTATTGTTGCTTAATTATATAGTACCTAATGAAGTAATGAGAATTTCTGACTATGTCTAAGTAGTATTTTGCATGTAAATCCGTAGGTATCTATTAATTGGTTTGCCGTATTAAAATTACACTATATTTAATAAAATTACGTTATTGGTGTCAAAATTCATTATAACAATAAATTGTTACATCCCACTTTGTTCCGCTCCGTTTGCCGTGGCCAAAACACACTTTCGCTCTCGGCTGTTGTGTGTTAATTAGGTACCCACGCCGCACTCATTAATTGAAACTAAAGCTGTTTATTTGATTATGACATCACTCTCGGATGACAGAAAGGTACTTAACATAAAACAGACACTATTGATCAAACGAGACACGTATATATATACTACTTACATCAAAATCATCAAATACTCACTTAGTCAAGGTATAGCAAAATTACATTACACATGATTAAAAAAATGCTTTCGCATAAGAGTAAGAACTTACATATTTAATTGTTTTTCTAGTGCTGCAATCAAAATGTATATATGATGTTATCGATTACCATAGAAGAACGTAGTTTTACATAGTTTAGAGGTTCAAAACACTTATCATAAAATAGAATAGGTACCCCTAAAAATGAAATATTAAAAATTAACTTCGTCCTAAATTGTCAAAAAGGGTCACTGAAATAAGTTACGTGTGTTGATGAATATACTTACCTAAGTATACTTGGAACAAAAACAAAACATATCTTTATTACCTACATTAAAACACAGGACAAAGTTAGGAAAAATAAATCGACGTTAAAAACCTTTTTTTCGCTAAGTAACATAGATTAAAGCAGATGGGAGAATTTTATTAGGTTAAAACAATGGCGTGTCAGAGGCGTCGGGTCGTTTACTACTGTAGCTACATTGGTCTTATGGACATAAGAACTTCACGGTTCATACGCTGTTTAAACCCGAATCGAGCAATGGGGACGGATGGGCAGGACTACACTCGTATTTAGGTTAAATACGGTTGTAAATTTGGTGCGTGAGAACGGGAGGGATTTTAAGTATGCTAATATTTAAATCAGAGTGTGTTTGAAAAAAAAAAATACCGAAATAAACTGTCATAAAACACCATTTACTTCACAAATTGAATATTAAGTAAGTTAGCCAAACATATTTTAGAATTTTGATTTTTTTCATATTTTATTGATTTTCAGCAAATAAGGATAAGTAATCCAGGAGTCCAAAAGATCTACACACGGTTTGAAATATTGTGTTCATTAAAACATAGTTGTGTTCAGAATGTTCAGATTATTTTGGGCAACTCGTCCGCTTAGCTACAACTGCTACTGACTGCATGTTAATTGTGTTGATAGTCCTCATAGACCGCAATACTAATTGACGAAGCGCAGTTAAATATTCATAATTTTACCCGCGCTGCCCGCAATCTGCACGTCAACTGTAAATGCAACGCTTATCTACTGACTCGGTAACGATGCATTTCACATCGACCCACTTGCAATATTTGCAACATTGATTTTATTTTTATAATAATATCAGGATTACGAAGAAGTCGAAGAACACACTGGTAAAAGTTAACTGTAGATGTCGCGCTGGATGGAAACGTTTCTTCTTAAAAATTATACTCTCATAGTTTTAAGCAAAATCCTGGACCTATTCAGAGAGATGACGGCACCTGGAGGATCCGGAAAAATGCCGAGATCGAGGAGTTAGTGGCCGAACCCAATATCATCGGCGAAAAGAAAGCGCACAGACTTCGCTGGTTCGGTCACCTACTCAGAATGGAAGAGGATCGGGCTGTCAAGAAGGCGTTCTTGGGACGACCGACTGGTAGCCGTCCAGTGGGTCGGCCCAGGTATCGCTGGGAAGACAGTGTGGCGGCGGATCTGCTTCAGCTTCGCTTCAGTAACTGGCAGGAAGTTGCGCAGGATCGGGACAGGTGGCACGCTCTCGTTTCGGAGGCCAAGATTCTCTTTGGATCGCTGAGCCAAAATAGTTAGTTAGTTAGTTTTAAGCACGAATAGATAATAGAATCCAATACCATCCGTAACAGTATTATTGATATGGTGTATTCACTATTTAATACCTATCTATCTTCTCATTTCTATTGAGCGCTTCTACATTTATATATGTAGTTAAAATGTACAACTCAAATAGTTGTAGGAAGAAGTCAACACGCGGTACTCATAGCTATTCTGCACAATTTTAACGGGGCAACTCGCTCCTAGAAAACCAGAATACGTGTGAACCCTACTCCTAGGTAATTGTTACAATTATCGAGGTCTAGTTATATTTAAAGCGATCCAGGTTCCACAAGAGGTGTGAAAACAATAACCTGATTGCTGTAAACTTTTTCAACGGTGAATCACCTTTCAGGTCAACGGATTACCTGGTTCGTTTTAGTTCGGTTCGCACTCAATTATTAACCACTGTTTTGGTCTGAAGTCTTAGTAGGTAACCTCGATAGATATATCCTATGTCAGGGCTCGGCAAACTTTTTTAGAAGTTCATTCGGGTTCACAGACCTCTTTACAAATTACAAGCCAACTTTCCATTTATTTAAATTGTAATATATATTAACAAGTACAAATATAGATTTTATTTCAAAGCAAACATTTCTCCTAATTTTTTTCTTTAGGATAATTATTATGTGATAATTGAATTAAATATTACGGCACCTAAACCTTATATATATAATTTCCCATTTTAAATTTAAACAATACGAAATTTCTCTCTAATTTCTATAATTTACACCGTCCCGGTTCATGATAACCTCGAATCGTACGTGAAACTAGTAATTTCGCGTAATGCCCACAATTACCATCGTTTTGAACTCTTACCTTCGCCCTTCTTCGCGTCACGACCCAAACAAAACTACGCTCCAAATTGTGCTCGTGACCGCAGCGCCCTACTTTTTCTACCACCCTTCCGAAACACTTATCTCAATACAAATAAAAGCTAAAATCAAACAAACACATCTATAGAATTCCACAAAAATGTTATGCAGTTGTTTAAGTGGAATCGTAAAGGTAATCTTCAGGCCACAGTGGTCGGTGGAGTGTAATGGTAAAATGGTTCTCGGAGGTTCGGTACACCTGATCCTACCACGTAATGGTGCTTACATAAGTAATTTACATTGTTTCCGGGAGTTCGGGTGCAATGGGATTGTTATTTAGAAAGTGGAAAGAGAATGGATTAGATTTATGTGATGGAATGGAAGATGTCCGCAGGTCCCTGGTTTTAAGTTCCTTATGTAGGTAATTATCCCACCAGGCGAGAAATTCAGGTCATCGGCATCGGATACGCATACCATGTTGGGGACACAGTGTCAATATGATACCATAAATGAATTCACCCCCGATTTATACGATAATGATACCAAACACGGCCTAGCAGCTTCACTGATGTAGATATCAAGATAAAATTAAGATCTCTAAATAATCTTTCAAGAGCGGATATCTGAAAAACTATTCAAGATATCGAAAAAGTTGAGTAAATAAAACTTTTAACAAATTTTATCACCTTTCGGTTTGTCTAAGTAGTCATGTCGCTAAGGCGCAGAGTTTTCAAGATATAAGTGAAAAACCGAAAAATTAGACCTTCTTACCCCGCTTTACCCCCCAGCACCGGGGCTACGGCCGGGGACTTTTGATATGTTCACCTCCTAACCAGTCCAAACAAAGTTACGGAGTCAAAAATTGTGTGCCTAGCCTAGTGCGGGAAAATAGGGAAATCCCTCTACAACATTTTTTGAACATTCATTTCCTGACCTAATAAATAAAATACGGAAATACAAAACTTGGATGCGTTTTTGCGCCTAAATCGTGATCTTTTTTTAATCCACAGCCGCTGCCGTGAATATTAGAAAGCGTTAAATTGAACCTTTTTCAATATCCTTTGTCGCATTAGCTGCCATCCCATCGCCTGCCTACTACGCGTGAGCAACCTTACTAAGGTTACTTACCTTAGTCAAACCATTAGAAATTTGATCTCCAGATATACATATGTAGCTCTTACGGTTACGGGACTTCCCCAGTTATTCTAGTAACCCTTAGGAAATCGACAATGCTCGGTAAACTAATAATAAAGGTACAGAAAATTCTTATTCGGGCTATATTGTATCCATTTACATTTTACATTATACAGAGTTTACATTTACAACAAATATAACTTGCCTGAATCGGAAACCACTATTGGTTTTTGACGCGTATTTTATTGTTAAAGCGATTATAATAATTATAATAAAATATGTAGAATTTGAAAAAGATTCTTACCTTTATTTTAAATAGCAAGGATTTTTTTTAATAAAAAGGATATTGCCCTACTTTACAAACCTGTAACGTTTGTTTGTCAATTGTTCTCGCTAATAATGCTTAAAACACATAATATTATATTTCCAGTAAAGGCACAAATTGTACAAACTAAAATTGTGTAAGTAGGTAAGTGAATGGTGTCAAAATGCCATTGAAAAAATGGAAATAATGGTATCGTACGTAAAATTGCGGTTATTGACTACAAAGTTTTAAGGTTTACCGGTCTACATTTAAAAACGGCATTAGCTTGTAATGCTCAGGTTTCCAAACTGAAAAAGTGTTTAACAATAACAGCCGGACTGTGACCATTTTGCAAGCTGTCTGTTCAAACATTGCATAACGAAGAGAATTAAGTAAAAGGTAACCGTTTTGTTATCGATTTTATGCCGGTGTGCCTGGATTTACATTACAACAGCTCTTTTCATGATTATAATAAAATACCTAAATCTTTCAAATCATATACCTACCAAGTAAAATAATATCTGATATAATACAGTGTTCGTCAACTCTTTGTAGCGTCTCGTTATACACTACATCTTGCTTTTTAGGATCCCCAAGTACCCAAAGGGTAAAAACGGGACCCTATTACTAAGGCTCCGCTGTCCGTCTGCCTGTCTATCCGTCCGTCCGTCTGTCTGTCCACAGTCAGTCCACCGTGTTACTAGGTAGTTGAAATTTTCACATATGATCTATTTCTGTTGCCGCTATTATAACAACAAATACTCAAAACAAAATAAAATAAATATTTAAGTGGGGCTCCCATACAACAAGAGTGATTTTATTTGCCGTTTTTTTGCGTAATAGTACGGAACCCTTCGTACGCGAGTCCGACTCGCACTTAGCCGGGTTTTTTATTTCCTTTTTGCTAACGAGAGCAGACTAATTAACAAGAATAAATTTTCTTCTTTCAGCAAGGCTTCGAATTATTTTTTGGCAATACGAGAACCAAAGTCATTTTAATCAGGGCAGTGTTTCATAAAATATAAGGGCGAAACTAAATTAAATTGGAAAGTTATTGACTTTGGCTTAAATTACAGGCTCCGATCCAGTAACGGTTATTGTAATTTTAATGGTTATAAATTGCAAACTTGTTCAACAAACTTTGTAGGTACATTTTGTACTTAATACGTGAAGTATTTTCATGATGAAATATTTAATTTAATTTAAAGGACGGTCTACCGATAGCTAAATGTTTTAATTATAGAGTTGTGCCAAATGTTTGAAGTTTTTGAGTTACATACTTTTGTAATTTTGGTTTAACAAAGTTAATAGTCGATAAATTCGTTTAACAATATTAAAATGTAATGAATAACAAGAATAATAGAATGGGTAATAATTCGGCGAAGAAACCAAATAAAAATAACCGTTCCAAGTTGAACTAGGGCTACGTCGTTTGAGATTAGAAAAGGAAACTTAACTCTGAGGGAATGTGCAACGTGAGCCGCGTGTGTCGAGAACGAATTACAGCAACCCGACACGCGGGCGCAGCCGCCCCTCTCGTTTCTCTGTCTTTTATAATTACTTAAATCTAATAACTTCCTTAGAGTTAGACCCAGAAAAGTTTGCAGCGATTTTGATAGCCAACGCAGGGCAAGAGTTATTTATAAGTCATAATTTCATAGACGTTTGACGTTTAAAATGAAACTTACACTGCGTGGGCTACCAAAATCGCTGCAGACTTTTCTCGGTCTAACTCTATTTCATCTGTCACTGGAAAAGATGAGGGGTATAAAAGGGGGGAGCAGGCATAATAAACCTGAGCAAACTAAACTAACCCAAAAAACTACAAAAAACTGAAGATTGATAGGGTATCTACGATCTACGCAAAGAGGGGTTAAAGTAACCTGAATGGCGAAATTAAATAGAAATAGCCGTTATAGAACTGCAGACTCAATTTTTTTTCTACACATTATTTACATGAGGATTAATATTACGGATATCCTGTAGGTCACACGACTAATCATCGTCATCTATATTATCCAACACAACACTGATTGTTCTTCTGAAATGGCCTCCGACTGACCTTTGCAAGTGAAATGTGATGCGTTCAAAACGTTTGACCATGGACAAAATGTCACCAATTTGCCTGCGCGAGGTTACCTACACAGAAATCTAAATCGGGCTAAATTGACAGATGTCATAAAGCTACAGCGGAAAACACTTAGCTTGGATGTTTTTGCTTTGTAGTAATAAACGAATAAGTGTAAAATGAAGGGGTTATTCGAACATACGAGTAGCTAATTGTAATGGACGTATAGGTAATGCAATTTGGCGCAAAGTTAGGGTGATAATTTTGTTTATGCTACACTGTACCTTCACGGTACGGGCACTGTAGTGTATAATCACTTAATTAATGGTAGATATTGTTAGGTACCTATTTAAAGACCATTAATCAAGGTAAGGGATTAAAAAATGTCATCATAAATGTGGATTTTCGTGGGGAAGTATAAAAAAGACAAGTGTTTTCATAAGTTTCGTATCATAAACCCCTATGATAGATAGTGCGGGTAGCTTGCGTAAAAAAATATAATATTAATCGAACATAGCAGCAACACAACCATTAGTAACCCTGTCAGCCTGTCACATGTCACGAGAAATGGGTCAAGTGTACGAGGGTATGATAACAACCCTATAATAAACAGATAACTGAGGCCCTTATCTATATGCCAGGGGAATCAGGGCGAGCAGCGTAAAAGTTTAATAGGTTATGGTGGAATTGCCATCTCATGAATGTCGTGACAATAGAAAAACAGAGATTGAATTTTTTGATGTTGGTGGTAGGCCCTCGGGTTTTTTGGCAGGTGCGGTAAATGGTTATCTATTTCCCAAATAGGTTCAAGTCATAGTGTATTGTTTGTCCGAATTTTCGTTTGTCATAATTGTTTTTCCTCAGTAACGCGTAACTTTTCAGGATTGCCATATAACAAACCTAACCTAACCTATCTATAGAATAACCTTACGAAAATCCTGAAAAGTTAACGGTTTCAGTTTTATGACTAACGATAATATGACAAACAATACATATGACTTAATACTTTATGGGAAACAAAGGGACCCCGCGGTAAATGAGCAAGGCCGATAAATTGGGTTTTCTGCAGTACGGATATGATGGTCGTTCTTCTCTACGTGACAGCGTGATAAAACGGTGTCCCTCCCTTTCTATCCTACGGTGTTAAAAAGTGACAGTTATTTTATCACGTGGATAAAGATGGATAATCCTATCCATAATACGCCGGCAGGCCATATTTTTTACAGTGTGTTAAGCAACATTAACTAGTCCAAAAATAAAAGGCACTAAATAGCCGTCATTCCGTTGCAAGTGGAGAGCGAGCTAATTCCAACCTAGGTTATTGTTAGTAGGTATTCCTACTTGCTCGATTTCACTAGCACTAGCATGCTAATCGTAGATAGGTATCGGGTATTCTGAAGTAAAATTTCTATTTGTTACAGCAACAGAGACACGGGGCCCGATTCGGATTTTGAATTAGACATCTTTTAGACATCACCAAGATACGATAACGATAAGATCTAACCTGTCAAATTTGACATTTGCGCGATACTGGAGATACTCTTGAACGATTTCCACAGGATATGACTTAGATATCCAATTCACATCTAATAGATATCTTACTCTATCTAACGTAAAAGTGACATTGGTTGCCCGAATTGCGCTGCAAACTATACCGTATCTAGAATGGATCTAGTACGTGTCGTCTCTCGTGAATATATTGAAGTTCGAATACGGCAGACGGTCTTGGTGATTATTAGATAGATATATTTCAGATCACTTATTTTTATTGGCGTTAAATTATCTAGTACCTCTAATTAGTTATTTATTCATTAGAGAAAGGTTTTCGCTATATATATCCTTCAATGCTAATAGGACTACTCGCTTACGAAAAATACAGTAGGTACCACGATAAATGGGAAAACAAATTGTCTGATCAGGTACATATATATACCTATCAGTGCACCTATTCTATTCATGCCCCC
The DNA here is from genome assembly GCF_963556715.1 of Cydia fagiglandana. NCBI lineage: Eukaryota > Metazoa > Arthropoda > Insecta > Lepidoptera > Tortricidae > Cydia > Cydia fagiglandana. Next base: position 10,268,316 of record NC_085938.1, read on the forward strand.
CCCCCTCCTAAAATCATCCAAAAACCATGCTTCGAGTGACCCCGTTTCCTCCTACGTCCTGCTACAATCATCCGATGTCCAGACCCCCCCCTAATTTGAAATGACGTAATTTATGAATAGCCCCTAAGGGTTGTATAACCCACAGTTTAGTACATAAGTACCTATACAGACGTGTCTATACAACTCAATAAGGATAAAAGAAAACGCATTGACAAACGCAGCTTCCTAGCACAGTTATATAGCCTCACAAATGAGATAAGTAAAAAGCGAGTGGAACCTGATTGTGAGTCACCATGGCTCGATCGCCGGTCTAGCAATAGACTATAAGGCCACTTCGAACTTACATTCCGATATCTACTTAAATGATTTTATTTCGTTATCATGCGTCTCGCTCGACCCAATACACGTACGAACAAGAACGAGCGAGTGATAACACCTTGATATCGGAATGTTAGTTTCTAATTGCGGTCTATAGCTAAGTGCATCATGCGCGGGAGTAACGTCGCCGTGTCGCCGGGTGACTCATTGTGAAAAGGAGCTATTTACTCTAGTGCATTCCGGATTCTTTACGGTCTTTTTTTACAGCTGAAAGTCTTAAGCCAACAGGAGTGGTCATTTCTCCATACAAACGTACTCGACTGTTTCCTCCGTGGGTTTTGATGCTAGAGCAATGATTTTTTCAATACAGATTAATATTGTTAATATCTGTGTCGGACCGTTTTGCTTTTTTTTATATTTTTGTTTTTTAAGGCGCTAGAGCCCTTCAAAAACGGCCAAAATGGCCTCATTGACTATGCCGCAATGAGAGGCGTAGTATTTAAAACTGATATCAATTAGCCAAAAAGCAAAACGGTCCGACACAGATAATTTCATAATCATTTAGATTTCCAAATTTGGTTACGATTGGTTAAGTTTTGGAGGAGGAATCAGTCGAGTACGAAACCTCGATTTTTGAAATTTTTACGCAGAATTTTTCGCCTTGTCCTTATCGCACTAGTTTTAGGAGCCGCTTCCGTTAGCGAGACGGGTATATTTACCTAAAATATTGAAAACTCAGCTCCTGTTTCGTCTTAAGGAAGGCCCTGAGACTTAATAGAGCACTTACTAAACTAAAACGTTTTATTATGAACATAATGGAACATCTTAGCACTATTTATACTCCGTACATACCTATAGAAGTTTTTATTTTGTTTAACATTATTAATTTGGTCGATAGGAACATTAAGAACCTACTGTACCTACCTGCCTATTTAATATATTTTTGTGGACATTTCCCGCTACCAACGCTTTTTAGGCAATTCGTAACTATTCAGATTTTAAATAAATAATATATCTATAATTTTAATCTTATATTAATCTCCATAATAGGTAGGTACAATGTATCTGATACACCTCCGTTGCACTCATATACCTATCGGTACCAGAAGGACACATAAATAATAGTATTTTCAAAATTGGAATGCGTCTCCGGGTGACTCGCCTCGCCAACCGGTTACATTCTCTGCAACACATATTATACCATACAATACAGCATACACTAAAACTGCACTAAGATACCAACCAGGCTTTACCATCTAAGGCTTGCGGGCGGTCAAATCTCAAATTAAGATAACCAATACATATTTCGAATGTGTTTAGTAACTAGAGTCAAATTTGACTGTATGGTTATGTTTGTAAATGTTGGTGCAATCGTTTCCTTTTTGGGTGCTATTGTTTGGATTTTGTGATAAAGTGAGAATTTCTCTGCCGCCTTTGGGTATTAAAATGCTTTGTGTTGTAAGATACAATTTTACGACTTTAGTCGTTTCAATCGCAGAAAGTATGATTCTGCTCCCAAAATGGCTTGTAGGTCACTGATCGACCACATCGTAGTTCGACAATTAGATTGCACCATGGGGAAAGTAAATCAGTTCTTACCCTTATCTATCCGGGTGCTATTTAGTACTCCCTAGAGCACAATTAGGTATCCCTTCCTCGACGATACACAGTGTAGAAAATGATTCACAAGCGTGAAATTTCCTCGGATTTGTTACTCGTAATCAAATTGCAAAAATTGCCAATAAAATAAAGGTAGTAATTTCAAACATTCAACCAAATTGATAACCTCTTCCTTTTAAGTTTTATATAGTGGGTTAAAAACAAAGACTAATGTTAGTTATTCCTTTTTACAGTTCCGTGCCCGAAGGCAGTTAAATAAACACTACTAGCACTACTCAATAACAAAACAATATTTTGTATTTTCCTATTCTACTTGGTAATCTTGGTATCGATCGATATCAAACCTAATGTAAAAAAATACCCTTTCATGTACCTATTACAAATAATGAGATATAATTAAAAAAATGGTTATGGAGACTACGTAGATACGTAATACGGAACCCTTAGTGCAATTATACTGGCACTTAACCCAGGTTTTTTAAACGTTCTCGACCAATGTTTGTGTATCAAACAAGGCAAAATGCATTGCGAAGGCGGCGTGGGAGCAGAAAATAACACGATCCTTTTATAACACACAACATCCACCCAATATGGCTCATGACATAATATAATGCTGACTGCAGGAAGATTCACGAGAAAAACTCGTCTTTTCATTAAAAGCTAAAATCGGTTGCGTGAAGACCATAACAGTTAGGATAATATTAAATGATTATAGAGATGAAGTATTCAGGGATATTTTATAGATTCAATGACAGTCAATAAGTTATTGAAGTATGTAAGAAAAAAACAAATAGGTGGTAATTGTTTGTCGCAAAAGCAAGGTAATAAGGGGGTAAGCGACATGATATCTTCCCTTATTCATGAAAATAGTGATAATTGATAAATAGTTACTTATTTAATTTATTACATTACATTCATTAAAATCAATTACATACCTGCATCACATTACATGGTACGTATATTCAATTAGTTAATTGATACGAGTATTAATATATAGGTGCATTAAAATAATATGAGTCAAGGTATGCGACTTTCCCCTGGACAACATGAAATAAATGGACCCTAAAAGGCACGTCCCAACCTTTTACTTCTCTAAAGCTTTAATTATAAATACAAAACCTCAATAAAATATCCCCATTTCTCGTTAAATTATTGTCAACACGCCGGTTTTCCCGAACGTTTTCACTCAAATTAATTAAAATCAATTGCATTGACAAAACTAGAATGCAAGGGAAACGTCCGAGTTCTCATTACTGTCACAAATCGTCACTACTTTGAAAAAAAATGTATCTCGCACTGCTACTCAAAGTTAAAATGCAATAAATCTGTATGCATCCCATACGTAGTTACCACATTTTACTTTTGATTGACAGAACAGTCTTTTTTCAAAGTAGTTACGAAATGTCCCAATACGTGTCATCTTAAACTAAAAGATGTTCAGTTGTTCACCACTGACCTAACTCTCTTACTCCATATTTATCAAGCCTTATCAAGATAAACATCTTAAATCTACGATGATTCACTCTGAAAGCATTTCGAAACCCCAGAGGATGCAATCATATCTTTCAAAATGTTGTTTGTATGTCATCGATAAAGACATTGGTTTGTTTGAGTAAAGACGAAGTTAGACTAACTAGTTAGAGTTAATTTTAGACTTTTATTCGTCATGCTACAAAATCATAAGATAAGGACGTTGCATGTTATGTTCATAATTAAAGACAAATAAATATTAGATGCTAGGTACTCTACCCAGGCGTGTCTCACTCCGCGTTTTCTTCGCTTTGCTACAGGTAGCTAAAAGTACATCCGTTCGGCCCCAATTTTGGGGTTTGCCATAAGCCGCGCGTGGCGCTGTCGCCATCTAGCGGCCATATCTGTGCTGATCGTAACAGACGCGTTTTGTTAGAGAGTGAGTCTTCTGTACCTAGTACTATTACTTATTCCGTGCTCTACCTAACTTAAGAATGTGTCAAAGGTACAAAAGGGCATCAAAAAGGCCATAAACGTATTATACTAAAAAACCGGGCAAGTGCGAGTCGGACTCGCGCACGAAGGGTTCCGTACCATAATGCAAAAAAAAAAACAAAAAAAAAGCAAAAAAAAAACGGTCACCCATCCAAGTACTGACTGACCACTCCCGACGTTGCTTAACTTTGGTCAAAAATCACGTTTGTTGTATGGGAGCCCCATTTAAATCTTTATTTTATTCTGTTTTTAGTATTTGTTGTTATAGCGGCAACAGAAATACATCATCTGTGAAAATTTCAACTGTCTAGCTATCACGGTTCGTGAGATACAGCCTGGTGACAGACGGACGGACGGACGGACGGACGGACGGACGGACGGACGGACAGCGAAGTCTTAGTAATAGGGTCCCGTTTTACCCTTTGGGTACGGAACCCTAATTAGGTACATTTATATGTATAATTATTTATATTTTATTTCTGACTAAAATTCTTGTTTTCATGATTACAACTTAACGAGTCACTGTACCGATGTCGACGCTATACTTTACGTACATAATTGGCGAAGGTCAAAGGTTTTTTTTAAAGTTTTTTTAACGATTCCTACATTCAGCATTCACTCGACTTATAATTGGTAACAGTCAGACTTGGTACGGTTTCTCCGCTAGCATCGCAGACGTTCGCGAAGTTAACGCTCTCATTGTCTGGCGCAACAGAACCGGTCCGACCGTGCTCTTACCGCGGGACAAGGGAATTGATTTACAGATGTCTGCGATTGTAGGTTCGAACTAGCTTTTTGCAAGTATACATATAACTCCAGCTACCAATTCTTTGTCGTCATCTTAATTAACTTGGTCAACGGATGCTTCGAAAAAAAACCTTCTGTGAGACTATGATATTTTATATGTAGATAAGCCATACACTAACATATCAAGCGAAAAAAATGATGCCAACCAATGCTGCCAACGACACGGCAGCATTAGTTACAATTTGTTTACAACTTCATACGCAAATGCGTAAAAGAGACGGCACAATTAAAAGAATACCTAAGTAAAAAAGAGACGGCTAGTGTTTGTCACTTGCGCGTGAATTTGGTAAATCAGTGATACCACCATAACACGACGGCAAACAGTGAATATGGCGCGAAGCGTAAAACTTATTAAGAAAAAAAAATATCAAAGACTAAGATGTTTGACAGAAGGTGCAAATCATTTTAATGCAGTTTTATGTAGTAATGTACTCGCTACCGAAGTAAAAAGTTTTCATATTTAGTTATGTAAATAAAAGATATTATAAAATCTTTATTCATAATTTTTCTTATACTATAGAAACATTTTGACAAAAAGCAAACTCAATAACAACAAAATCCTTTATTTTACTAACAATTTTATGTTATTAATAATTGTTACTGTATGAGAAAATGAAATGCCTGACAATAAATACTAATTTTGTAGTAATCTTTGTATAAACAGCAATATACCTATTTACTTAGTTGACGCGACCCGGACAATAATATGGCCAATAATAATCTTTAATTTGCCAATTGTTGTACTTAAATACAAGAAAAAATGCGTTTAAGTAAAAAACTTCAATATTAAAGTTGAAATTTAAGTATATTTCTTTTATTTGTACGACAAGCACCAAACAATGAATGCAACTTACCATGACGCGTCTGCTATGATAATCTATGTACGCAGTTGGTGCGTCCTTGTCATTCTCGCTGATGAGAACATAAACTTATCTCGTTCTGTCAGCCGGCGAAAATGGCGGCTGGGTTTATTTAATTCAAGATTAAACCGAAGAAAAACGGGCTATTTCAGCTTTTACTTACCAATGATATGTGACGCCGTCAATTTTTTTCCGCTTCCGCGGATAATTTGAGCATTTCAAAATAACGCAGGTCGGCATTTTGTTGCTTAATACACGTTATTTGTGGAAAAGTATTAACCGGTGTACACCTTCGCGCTTGCGTCAGGCAGACTGAGACAAACTCGTACACATGACACGAGGTGAGTGCTTCAATTTTGGAACGTGTATAACACATCTACATATAAAATATCATAGCTGTGAGATACCACATCTATGAATGGCTTTGACAAACGGTTTTATCATTTCTCGCGAAAAATTCCAAATTTAAATTCAAACCCGGCTGAAAAGGCCCAAGCCAGACCGAGTCAGTGTTGCCAACTTGGCATAATTGATGCCAGATCTGGCATATTTTCACTTGCTTTGGCACCAAAATTTTCCATTTAGCACCTGGCATATTTTTTAGAATAATTTAGTCTAAGCCAAGTTTGCACCAACTTGGCAGCAACAATATGCGCCATCGCCTTATGTGGTTCATATTTTCATATGAATTTTGACTTTTTTGGACGGATGGACGTCGACGGACTATATAAAGTTGGTCAAGCAGATCTTGTCAGTAGAAAAAGGCGGCAAATTTGAAAAATGTATGTGTTTTAAGTATTTAATTTCAAGTTGACATTTTAGCATTTTTTTTAGCATATTACAATAAATTTGGCATAATTTTGGCATAATCTAGACATTAGTCTAGCATTTTTTCAAAATCCGAGTTGGCAACACTGGACCGAGTACGAGCGGAAAATTAGTTTCAACCGGCGCAGCTATGCGTCATTTGAAAGAGAGACCCTCATGTGATATGGGGGCGGATTTTTGTAGGATTTCCCTTAGACAGTTTTACAAATTGTTGGGGAAACTACGATTTATATTATGTCTCCCCCGTGATTCATGCGAGGTGTACTTAGTTGAGGCTGAATACGCTCTTTTGTTTTATAAAATAACATATGCTTTCAGGTTCAGTCTCGCGTTTCCATTTTTATTATTCTCTCTGTATTTGTGTCTTTTTAATTTTCTCGGAACTTCGTTTGTTATTTTCAATAGGAAGTAGGTATTCGAATAATTTTGAATATCCGGTTGACGTCATAACAACTAGGTTATGCTGTGCTATGCTGTGATATTGATATTAGGATATTACATGCTTTGAAAACAAAAACGAACGACACTAACAAGTGGGAACTCTGAGGAAAACTTCAAGATACACGTCGAATTTTTAAAACTGATGAAAGTTATGCACCATTCTGTAAACCAGGGGATTCGGGAGCTAAAGCCCCATTTACACGGTTCAATTAAGAATTTACATGCAATATTCGATTCATTGCTAACTACAGATACCAATAACTAATATATGTAAAAGTCAATGAGTACGATCAATCGATCCACCAAATACCGCAATGTAACGAAATACGCATGCAAGTTCTTGGACCGTCTAAATGGGGCTTAACAGAGGTGAAAAGGTAGGTGATTAGGTACAGTCAGCATTAATAGCGTATTAAACTATGCGTCAAATATATGTTTACCATTCTCTGACAGCTTAACAAAAAGAGATAATTCTCTATTTAATAGAACAATTAAACTGTTGCAGATGCCTTTCAACGCAAACTGTCGAGATATACGTTTATCTCTATGTAATTGGAAAGGTAATCGAGGGTGGGGTGGCAGATAATTTGATGCTGACTGTCGGCTCGATTCGGGAAATGAATTAGAGACTCACTAGATATGAAATAGTCAAAATATGTGACGTTCCACGGAAAAAGGTACCTTACTGGCGGCGCGATTCGGGAAATGAATTAGAGATTCACTAGATATGAAATAGTGAAGATATCTTTACTATATCGTATCTAGTTAATCTCTAATTCATTTCTAGAATAGCGCCGTGTCTACATTGCGCGTGATTGGTATCTGTCAAATATAAATTAGCCAATAAACGTCAGCAACCCGTTTGATCGCAAGTTAGCCAAACAGGCTGATTGCCAGCGTCAGCGACGTCAACGAACTAATTGTCAAACAAAGGGCGCGTCGTGCTTGCACGAACCTGCATCGCTGCATTTCATTGCACGCAAAAGGCTTGAGGCACTTTAGGGTTAGGTACTAACATAGTACGTACGTACGTACTTTACAGACAGCTAGCAGAGAGACGGGACTTGAAATAAATTTTAATAAGACAAAAATCATGACAAACAGCATAAAAGTTCCACTTATTATAGAAGGCATCGAAATAGAATACGTTAATGATTTCATATACATATCTTGGCAAACAAATTTCTTTCGACAGAAGCAACAATGAACGTGAAGTAGAGAGAAGGATAAAGATTGCGTGGAATAAATTTTGGAGTTATAAAGAAGTACTTAAGAATAAACACTTACCGATTAATTTTAAAAGGAAGATTATGGATTCGTGTCTGCTTCCATCACTTACATATGGCGCACAAACTTGGAAATTCTCGAATAATGTAAAAAACAAAATAAGGACATGTCAGAGAAGCATGGAACGCAGTATGTCAGAGAAGCATGCAAAAATCGCTGGACAAAAGTGGACTCTAACAGCACAAGACAGATCTAACTGGCACTCTCTGGAGGAGGCCTTTACCCGAGAAGGGGTTCTTGCTTCGTAGGAATATGCTTAGTGATATATTAGTTTAAATTTGAAATTTAATTTTGGTGAAAATAATGACATTACGAATTATTTTTTATTACTATTTTACTATCATACTTTTAAGGTTTATTCCTCTTTAAAACTAAGTTGACTTTGTAACTACTTGCAAGACCTTTTTTTTTCTTTTTTTTTTCTAACATAATCTGGATGGAGCTCTTTAAACAATCTACACTGAGTACTTAAGTAATAGCAGGTAGGTAAGTACAGTCATCAGCAATAGTATCTTACACAACTAGGGCCGCAAAAATATATGACGCGCTCTTATTGCGCTCCAAATAAGAACGTGTCACATATTTTTGCGGCCCTAGTTATTGCTGATGAATGTACCAGTGACGGAGCGTCCATGGAATATGAGACAAACCAACTAATCTGAGGCAGTTTTATCCTAGAAATCTTGATGAAAAAGCAAATTAAATAAGCGACGCTTTACCCAACGACTATTTGCTACACAATCGCGATATTAACTCGTTATCAAGATTATGGGGCCCGCTATATGTATAAGCTGTCATGTGACGAAACTTTTCTATTATGATGATAGTCAATGATGATTGGGTTGAATGTCATAACGTTGAGCGTGTCATGACTCATGCCGTGGCTAATATTTTCGAAAGAATTTAATTCATTGGTAGAGAGGGTAGAGATTTGATGACATCCTAATCATCTTAATGAACATAGGAGTAGATTCCAGCTCAATCATTTCATTCATCAGGCTTTTGAACTGTAGAAATAATAAATACGGCTCGATTCGGGAAATGAATTAGATCTCTACTAGACCTCAACTTACTTAAGATATCTGTAAGATAGATATGTCAAATTTGACGTTTCCGCGATTCTGGAGGTCCTCTTGAACGATTTCGACAAGTTATGACTTAGATATCCAAGTCACATCTAGTCGATATCTAATGTAAATCTAGTTGATCTCTATATCGTCTCTAGATCTTGTGATTATCTCGTTTCCCGAATACGCGTGATAGGCTTCTGCCTAAGCTTTTTGCATGCCATGAACTCTATGTTGTAAATGGCACTTTTGATACGGTGAGTACTTAAGAAGTAAAAAATGTACCTATCTCCTCATAATCAGCGTCATCTTTTGCAAGCATCTTATTACTTACATTATTATTTTGTTCACGTCCAACTTGTCATTGACTTCCAGGATATAGGTATATTTTACCTTAAGGTACGTGTTACCGAGCGCCAAGGCGATAACAACTTGATAAGAATAACCGAAGGTATTTTACATAGTATGGGTAGATATGACGTTAAACAGTTAAAGTTCTAATCGCTCAGTAGATTAATTACTATTTTATTGGTCTGTTTTCGATAGATTAGCATGTAATAAGGATTGCTACTTATAGTTGATAAAACAGTCAAAATCCTCGTAAGGTTCAATTAATTTAATATTCATCACTTAAACAGAGCGATTTCCATAAAATATCCATAAATCAATTTAATATCATCCTAAGTAACTATGACTTTGATGGATGTAAAATTCATCGGTTTAACTAGCCAAATAAATTTACAAAACATAGTAGGTAGGTAGCTTGTTTATGTAATTTAGTATACCTATAAAACTAGTATACTCATAAAAACATAATACTCGTTTTCATGTTAAATACGATTTGTTATTGTAAATCAGCATTACAAATATCAACACAAGCATTTCATTTGATATATTTTGTGAGGAGTTGTGTTGTGTGTGAAACAGTTTATCTTTGCTGCAGGGCCTGTAGGTAGACTTTTGAATATATTTTTATAATTGGTTCTATAGTAATGGTAGCTTATATTTTGGCGCAAAGGCCTCTCTCTCCCCCAATTTCTTCACTTATATCTATACTAATGAATCCAGTCCAGTTCATCCGGTCATCGCCGGCAGGATCTGCCAGATCCCCGATTCGAGTTTTCGGGCTCCCACTTCGTAATGGTAGATAAAGTATTTTTTTACTGTTCCTACTGTAAATATATTGCAAAGTTAAAGACCAACCCTCGTCAATCCGTAATCCCTGCCCCTGTCCCTTTTCCAGGCCTTCGAACTGCGGTCTGCACAGGAATTGATTCAAACCTCGAGCAAATAGGTTACGAGAGAAAGGATGTTGCCTTGAGAACGTTCCGAACTGCTGACTCTAGTTTTTGACGCTACCATCAGCGCCGGACAACGCTCAGCGTGAACACGACCGTAATGTCAGGGGCGTTAGACTGCGTTCTATACATTTAACGACCGCTTTGATATTTCGTGCTGAGGGGTTTCCATTCTTAAATAGTTGAATCTGAACTTCCAAGTTTGATGTGAACGCTTGGCATCTCAAAGAAGACAATTGTTGTAGTTATAGCGCACGGAGGCAACTTTTTAATACTAATACAGTATATTATGTTATTACTATCATTTAACGACACTGGCAACTTCTTAAAGAAAGGACAAATAAACAAACATAGTTCATATAGAAAACCGAAAAGGGTCACAAATAAGGAAGTAAAATGGAGAGTAAACGCACGTCCACCTGAATACTTAACGTATTTAAATTGGTATTTAATATTAATTCACCGCCCATTACCCCATCTGTAAGCAAGTCCTCTTCATAAATCCTCAAGGGTACCTTTTAGACCTCTCAGATTAATTAATATCCGGGCCAATGGTACCTTACTCGTAAGGGCCGTTTGAAGTTATTTACATTTAATTTCATTAACAGAACTTGAAATAGGTACCCGTTTAATAAAGGAAACTTCAAAAGATTTAAGGGTAACCCTCTAAGTTAAGCGTTTAATTCTTTAAGGAAAAATACTGTTTACTGTACCTTTTACCCTACGGTTTTCAACGTAGTTTTTGTCTTACACACGGTGTCAATATCTATGGTCAGATAATATAAGTATGTATTATATGCTATAGTAGAATCCGCAGCAGAAATACTTATAGCGGGTGCTTAAAATTCAGTATTATCTACCTATGTATATATAGGGTATAGGTAGAGTCGCATTTTGAGGACTTCGTTTGCGTAGTTATTTGAGCTGCTGACTAAAGACCTACCTAAGTCTATATGAGATCTATCTAATTCGATGACAAGTTTAAGTAAAATGCAATACGAATCTAGGATCACACAAATGTAAAACAAGCAAGTTCTTAAAGTAACCAATGCTGTGAACCTGAAAACCGCAATATCCGAAAACCTTCTCAATTTTCCCGTTTTAATTCGATAAGCAAGCTAACTGTAAGCCATCAACTGCGTAAAACGATAAAATCAGACATGGCAGTCACGTTTGCGAGGCAAAACAGGTGTTTGAATTGAAAAACACAGCTTCATCTCCGTACAATCCATGTTAAGCTGAGATTCATTCACCTCCTGACACGCACAGTACAGAAAACGTCTTAAATAACGTACCTTAGGGGATAATGACTTACAGGAGTGAAAATCCGATAGTTTTTATGTGATAAATTGGAACACAGCACGTTTTCTGATACAATTAGTAGGCACTGTACGCGCGCGTGCGGATAGCACGGAGAAGGCGAGAGGACTGAGGGCTGCCCTCTTTGAGAGGGCGGGAGGGGCGAGCCTCCATACCATGGGAGCATCGCAGATTACTTAGATTTGGTATACACTGATTGCTAACTTAGATGTTGGTGGCTAACTTAGCTATTTTATACTCTTATACAATTAGAAGAACTTTCATATAAGTACATATATTTTTATATGACTTAATGTAACTATTCATATGTAAGTCATAGAAATATATACGAGTATGCAAGTTCTTAATGTAAATTTAGGTAACCAGTGTAGACTGTAGGAACCTACAACTACATAACATAATTATATTAAACCCTTACCGGGTTTCTGGAAAGAAAACTACAAAACTTCAGCAGTAATCAAACATGAAAACGAAAACAGGATAGTATTTCTTAATGTCAATTTTTATTATACGATCAATCGATCATATAATACTATTTCCCGAATTTTTCACCATTTTATTAGCTAACGCAATTTTTCCTACACATAGTTTCACTCTGCATCATTTGAAGCAATTTTTATATAAGTGATATAATGATCTTACCCACAACTTTCCTAATAGCATATAAGAGCATCAATGTACAGCGTCCAACAACCAACATCCGCTCTCGCATTTCCTCGAATTATCTCTCACATAGTACAGGTGCGAGTGAGGTCGGCGACTCGCATCGTGCAGCGGTGCATCCCGGGCTGCAATCTGGAACACCCTGGTTTCTGCACCATTCGGCGGTCTGACAGACTTTCAATTGGGTCAATATGTAGGCTCAGACCTGTCGAGGCTTTTCAAGCTCTCCGTTGCACTTTGCGGATGAGCTTCTTGGTGATTTGGTAATGGAATGTCCGAATATTTGTAGTTCAATAGAAATAGTGCAGTAGAACAATCTGATACCTTGCACTAGTTGCACTAAACTTTATTGTTAAGTAGGGTAGTTAACTTTATCATTCTGAGATTTGATGACTAAATTTTTTTAGCGGCGGGACACAATATTAAAAGCAAGCCTAATCTATAACAGATTGAGTGTGTTTAAAAGGTTTAATAGACTGTAGCAATAATTGTTTCTTACACATTGGACTACAGTTGTTTATACCTACCTATCTCTCGTGCTTTTATTTAGGCCTGAGCAAGAGCATTCCAAATTGACTGCAGCGATGCATGCCGCGCTGCAAAATGGAACACCCTGGTTTCTACATCATTCACTCTGAGCCTGGCTTTGAATTGGGTCAATTCAATATGTATGTTGAGGATCTTTTCATGCTCTCCGGTGCACTTTCGGGGCGAGCGTCATCGGTAGGTAGGTAACTGAAATATTATTAATGTTATTTTTAGTAAAAATCTAGGCCTCTGTAGGTTACAGTCGCCATCAGATATATCGGAGCGGCCAAGGTGCTCACAAATATCTGAACACGCCTCTATTGTCAAGGCGTTAGAGTGCGTGTTCAGATATTGTGAACACCTTGGCCGCTCCGATATATCTGATGGCGACTGTACTTAATATTTCTTTTGTACTCAAAATTTCTTTCATATGTCCGGATGTTCTCCTCTGCAGACCGCTGAACCGAATAGAGATAGTTTGAGGCCCAAGGAAGAGACACAGGATAGGTAGTTGTTGTCAAACCACACCATCGTCATTCCACGCAGACGAAATCGCGGGCAAAAGCTAGTGTATAATATTTTAATATAGTCTACTTTTTCAACGTTGCGTTTCTGGTTGTCGACAAGCCCCATTAATCTCTGCCCACTCGTGACTTTGCTCGCGACTTAGCCTGGGAACACCGCATACGTAATTCGCTCTGACACTAAATGTTATTATTATCAGCTCCTAAAACAACTTAACCTCCTGAGTTCCCGAAGCAATTGTTTTGTTTTTTACTTTCGAAGTACCCATATACAGTAATAGTTTATACGTAGTAAAATGTTGAATAGGTTCCTATGTACATACCTACAATTTATTGTACATAAGAGTCTCACGAATTTATTTGTCGGTTTAACAAATACCTACTTTTCAATTCTCCATGAAGTATGTTGTCTAATGTCTAATATGTATATGTGGTACCTACTCGTACCTAAATTAGTTTAAATTGTATTACCTAAATAAAAACCGGACAAGTGCGAGTCGGACTCGCCCACCGGGGTTTCCATACGTTGTAGCGGCAACAGAACTACCTACATCATCTGTAAATATTTCCACTGTCTAGTTATCACGGTTCTTGAGATACAGACAGACAGACGGACAGTGGAATCTCAGTAATAGGGTCCCGTTTTTACCATTTGGGTACGGAACCCTAAATAGACCCACTTCGTATTGTACAATATTTAAAAAAATATGTTTTTAAACTTGTGATGCTATCGCAGATTAAAGTCATGGTCAACAGCCTAAAAAAACCGATGAATACATAACTTGAAAAGAAGCACACAGGTAGGTACCTATATACTTTAGTTTCTTAGTTTAGGAATTAAAATTATAATCGCCTACAGTGTAGGGTGTAGGTGTATACTATTTTTGTATAAAAAGATATTATGATGATATTTTTAGGTACCTCTTATACATTTATGAAACTGAAACGTTACATTATATTTTTTTTAAAAAGTTCTTTCTAGTTATAGATTGTTATTTGTTTTTGTTCTCTTAATGGTCGCTATATTAAAATCATGTCATTTAAACTTCGGCTAAATCCAATTGATAAATCTAAACGCATACACCAGCTAGACGGAAAATCTAAGCCAACCAGCAGCAGCAAACCTCTAATAATTCTTCTGTCAACAATACATATGTGCCAAAGACAGACCCAAAGCCTGCATTCCAAATGTTACCAACTTATCAAAACAACAGACCAGGAAGCTGAGACAATCTCTCGAAATACTAACAAAGGAACAATGAGTTAGCGCTTGTGGCTAACTTGAGGCACTAAACAACATTACATCATCCACATTTTCCATAGTTTCATCGTGATCCGCACGTTAGACGCTGTGTCGTTGATATATGGGTTTTAATCGCTTGGCAGGCAAATTCGAATCGGCGTGAGGAGTTCTGAGTTCACTGTAGCACAATTGAAATAGGATAGATAGTACATTGACTTGCTCCCGCATCAGTCTGTTTCCATGGTGGATGTGTGCCATAGACTTAATAATATATAAAGACGGTGTCTCAGCGAGCTGTCACTGTTGCCACTTTTGTTTAGTGTACGATTAACAATGACGCCCACGTTGCTGTAGCCATGTCGATAAAGTCATATCGATAAACTATCGACATTTCTTGCAATTTTAATTTTACTTCAAAGGCTTAACGATACCTAAAATGACCAAAAACGCTTTTATTCTTTATTGTGGTTATCAGATCACAATTTTATAGTCACGCCCCAGCAGGGAACCAAGGGAAAGTTCAGATATTTAATTAAAATACATAAATACCTCCTAAAATAGGTGTTCCGCAATAATTGAATTATATTATTATATTATAATATATTCATTATCCATTAGCATTTCAATTATGTTTATGTTTAACGAAGATATTGAAGCTTCAATTAATCGCTATTTCGTTCCGCTGTGTAGCGTTTATCGATATATAACATGATTAATATCGACTTTTCACATCCCTAAAAGAGCACACATATACGCTTTTACGCACACATACACAGCCTGGGCGCATCAAGAAAGGCAACACTTGATTTGAAGTCCACCTTGTCAACAGTATGGTTGTCCTTTTTTGACAAACGGCATTTTAAAAGAGCGAGGAGAGAGAAATGATACTAGTTGCTGCGTCGTGAAAGAGAACAGAAAAGGTTGGGCCCTTGATGTGTGCACTGCACACTGTGCAGTGGGCCCAGCCCAATCGAAACTTAAATGCATAATATATGATATGAAAGAAGCATCTGTCATTCCGATATATATATATACATACTTTTACACGACTGCCCAAAAATAAGTGTACAGCTACTTATTGTTTTCATCGTTCATGTTTGTATGTAGGTACCTATACTTTTCGTTTGGAGTTTGTCGATGTACGATTGTCATCCGTACTGTCATGATATCAGCCGAAAGACATCTTCACCCGATGCTTGGATGGGATTTGGGGTTTACTCTAGCTGGTCTTCCGGTAAAATAACTTAAATAAAGCAAGAGGCACATGAACTTACTATGTGTCCTAATAGTTCCTAGCAGATCAATGCAATACAAGCAATAGCAAAAAGTACGGCGCGGTAAAGACCCTCAGCCTGCTGGCTGACCGCGGCTCGAGGTGTTATTTCTACTGCGGTTGGCTCTTCATCTTCAAAGTTTCTGATATACCATATACCTACATAGCTAATAAGTTTGGTTTTAAGTAGTTGAATGAATTATAAAACTAATAATATCAACGGCGTCATGTAAGGGCGTCATTTAGACGATAGTTGGTCAAATCTACATACGATAAACTAGACCAGCGTTACACACTGATTTAAACTTTCACGATTATTTAACATTATGAAACTACACAACGGGACTTAATCGCGTATTTAAGATTTAAGATTTACCTCCGACGTTTCGAGGACGGCGTTGTCCCCGTGGTCTCGGAGAACTGGCTTATTAAGTTGACATCAACATCTTCTAGCCGCGCGAGTTTTTCGAACTACCCGCACTTGGTCTTGTTTATCAGTTTGAACGTTTTGCGCACTAGGGATGTCACTCTGTCGACACACAACACTAACGATATTTGATTTATCGACTGTCGATATTCTTTTCCGCTTACATTTACTAATGACTGGATTCCATGTGGATGAGATCTTAACCCGGACCCGGGTATGTCCTTAAACTACGTCCAAGACCACCGGTGGACGGGCAGCAGCGTTCCTCAAATTCGGTGTACTCGACTGCGATCGCCAACCCGCCTGCCAAGCGTGGCGATTATGGCATTCACCCCCCATAACAAGGGGGAGGCCTATGTTCAGCAGTGGACGTCTTATGGCTGAGATGATGATGATGATGATGAGATCTTAAAACCCTCGTCCCGATTAAAATTGCAATGTTTTTGATTTCAATCGCTTCTCGCACTTTTCTACTGTAGAAATGGCGATCTGTGGAAAGGATTTTAGGGTTATGCAGCTCAATCCAGTGGTTTGGTCCTGACTCCAGCAAATGCTCAGCCACGGCAGACTTGTTCACCTGACGATTTTTGACAGCTGCGATATGTTCCTTAACTCTTTCTGCTATGGTGCGCTTAGTTTCTCCGATATAGGAACTACCACAACTGCAATCTATTAAGCATTTATTATCTTATTTTAGTATTGAGTTAAGGAACATACTTATCGCAGCTGTCAAAAATCGTCAGGTGAACAAGTCTGCCGTGGCTGAGCATTTGCTGGAGTCAGGACCAAACCACTGGATTGAGCTGCATAACCCTAAAATCCTTTCCACAGATCGCCATTTCTAACTACAGTAGAAAAGTGCGAGAAGCGATTGAAATCAAAAAACATTGCAGTTTTAATCGGGACGAGGGTTTTAAGATCTCATCCACATGGAATCCAGTCATTAGTAAATGTAAGCGGAAAAGAATATCGACAGTCGATAAATCGAATATCGTTAGTGTTGTGTGTCGACAGAGTGACATCCCTAGTGCGCAAAACGTTCAAACTGATAAACAAGACCAAGTGCGGGTAGTTCGAAAAACTCGCGCGGCTAGAAGATGTTGATGTCAACTTAAGCCAGTCTTCTCCGAGACCACGGGGACAACGCCGTCCTCGAAACGTCGGGGGTAAATCTTAAATCTTAAATACGCGATTAAGTCCCGTTGTGTAGTTTCATAATGTTAGACCAGCGTTAATCACAAGTCAAGGTACTGATAAAAAATATATCGACCGTGCTATTGGAGACCTTGACAATTCCCCGTTGAACCGTGGCCGATGTGAAACAATTGCTTTCGTTTTGCCACCTTTCGATTATTTACGGTTTAATTGAGAGCAGTTTGCTCCGTCCATTTTTTTAAACCAACGTCATCGAATTTTCATTGCCATGTGCCATTTGCGACTTACCCTGCCTAGGTAATACCTATTCGAAAGTTTTTATTTCAATATCTTCCCAAGTAGCATTGCAAGCTGTATATAAGCTGTATTAAAGTTTATTTGTATACTATAAGCTGTACAGTTAGGCTGTACAAAGGCTGTATAAGCGCTTATACAGCCCTTATAAGTAAAAAAAGGGCCCAAATTATACAGCCTTTGGCGTTATTAGAGCTGTAGAGTAGCTGTATAAGCAATACATAAGCTGCATAATAGCTGCATTACAGCTATATTTCGGTGTAACAGGAAACCTTAACACTACAGATAATCTCTTATAAGTACGATATAAGAATATAAGTTTTAAATGAGTTATAAGAAAGAATTACAAGAGAATAATAATCATTTAAGAAACTAAAATGTCTTAATCTTGTTAATTCGTAATATAGTAATGGCGACAATAAAGTGTTATAGTGGATGGTAAAAGTAAAAGTAAATATTATACAGGACTTGAATGGAATATTACATTATTGGTAAGTGCCGATTATTATTTATTGTGAACCTGTGTATCTTTTCTGGCAAAATATTTACGCGCCTGCAAAATAACAAAGAGAAACCATAAGGAAAATATCAAAAATCGGTAAAGTTACTGTTTGTTTTTAAGGTTAGAGTATCAAAAATATTTATAAATATTAATTCTAAGGCTAAACAATTTATTTTAGCTGGTAATCATAACACGGCGTTAGTCTGCTAAATATTTGCAAGTATTTCTTTAATTATATTTACAAATACGTTTTTTTTTTATTGTAAAATGGCGACAATTTTTAAACAGCCTACAGGATAGTTGGAGAGCATTATAATCTTAGTAGCTGTGCTGTGTAATAAATGGAGTGTCTTTTACAGCTTTTGTAATTAAAACAGCTTTATAATAGAATATTTGTATTCGTTTGGCTGTATTTCGGTTCTCCGTACATAAGTTATAATTCTCTTTAGAGATCCGTATAACAAATAAAAAACCTGTACTGTAACTGTCATATATTCCTTTAGTGTTATAATACACTTATTTTCAGAAATTATTACACTACTATACTTATACGAGTGTAAAATTACGCCAAAAGATTGTTATAAGCGACTCTATTAGTAATACAGAAAAAAGCTGTACTATAGCTGCCATTTATTCATTTGGTTTTATAATACCCTTACAGACAGAAGTTATACAACTACTATTCTTATAGGAGAGTAAGATTACGCCATAAGAAATAGCTTTAAAACGGGGTTGACGGATACATTTGTACAGCTACAAGTGCCAAGTGATACTACAATACAGCCTGTATACAGCTTTTACGATAAAATTAGCTTGTAGTGTTTCACAACACTTAATGTTTTAAAACGGAGTTGACAGATACTTATGTACAGCTAAAAGTGCCAAGTGTTACTACAATACAGCCTGTATACAGCTTTTACGATAGAATTAGCTTGTAATCTCTCACAACACTTTTAGTTTTATAGTAGATTTTTTATATTCTGATAAAGCACCCCATGCTTCCGCAGAATCCTTTATAATGATTTTATACAGCTTGAGCTGTATAATGTCTGTAAAGTACCTTTTATACAGCTTAAATCTTTTCTGACACTCTTATACGTCCCTTAAATCACTGTAAGTTCTTAATTGGCTGCTATATTGATGTTGCCGACACTTCCATGCTACTTGGGTATGGTCCCGGATACACTAAATAGCAATCGGCTTGACCATACCTTGATTGAAACTAGAAGCGTAAACTAAGTTATTGAAATTGGTCTGACGTCTGTCTGTACGAAAAAATATATAATAAACTACTCGTATTAGGTAGGTACCCACACTTGATAAGAAGTGACAATATCGAAGTAAAAGTTAAGTATATATAACTAAAACTTAATTGCATCAGCGCCGGCCCTTCTACATATAAATACATACTTCTTCTTATTCCTCGATTCCTCATGACTGAGAGTCGCGACCACATGAGGTCGTTATTTTGTGCACCAAGGCTCTCCATTCTGCACGATTTTCCGATTTCCTAATAATAGGCGCCTGTGTAGATCCCTGGCAGGCCTTTTTTACAGTGTCCACCCAGCGGATTGGTGGATGTCCACTACCCCGTCTTCACCATGCCAACCATAATGCGCTTTTCAAGGTTGTCCGTTGTAAATACATACAGTAGTTTCCATATAGATAACAAAAAAAAATTCAGTAATCAACGTTTTTTTTTAATTCTTCATTCTGTAAGCAAATTATCCAGGCAGGTTAAGGTACTTACAGCCTATAAGTACGATTAAATTGATTTTTTTTTTAGATTTTCTATTTCTTAAGATTATTCGTTAAGTGCACCAGAAAATGTGCAGAATAGTTAATTTTAAACCAAATCCCCCCAGGGGCCAACCGGGACCCTCGGGTCTATTAAAGGCCTGCCCTAATCGTGTTATCTTCGATTTAGTTTCGATCAAGGGGCCATCCCCTTAATGGGATTGATATTATGGATTTCTGATCATTTTGAGAAGTTAGTGAGCAAGCCTGCAGAATTTATAATGTGTTTTATTTTTATTTTTGTAAAGGTACATAAATAAATATTTTATAGATTTTTCGGTTTCCTGTTTATTTTGAAAATGAATTGCCCATCATGTAGTTACCTAAGTTAAATAACGTTATTGTACCTAATCTTACGAGTATAGTGTTCAACTTTCTATACCTAAGCCTAGCCAAAAATACGGAAATAAATACTTTCTGCGTTACTAAAATCATTCCTATTAAGATTCAAGAATAGTTTGTAGGTAAAAAATTCAGCTGTTTTAACAGAACATTCAAGAATAGTTTTGATCTACGCGCTACGTATACCTTCCCTTCAGACAAAGTCCTTACGAAGACAGGGTAGTTTAGCCGTGACTTCACTTTTTTAGAGTTAAGCGCAATTAAACAGTTTTGGTAGGCCTGCCATAATGGGCTACATACCTAATACCTATAGTTGGTTTTTTTAGCATTACAAGGAAGGTAAGCGATCTTAACATGTCTTTTATTTGAAAAACGCTTTTTAAAAATCAGTAACTATTAGTTATGAAAGCAGAAGTATATAAATTGTCGTATTAGATTCATAATTCTTACATATTGCCGTGACTTATTTTTAAAGCGTGTTTATCAATTTAAAGACACCAAGATCCTTCGAGATTTACCTTTTATCTAATGCTAAAAAAAACGAACTACGTATATAATAGCGATAATAGCTTCACATAAAATGTTTAAACCGATCCGCCCCAGAGCACCGTACCTCGTCCTGTTCTAATCGTGTTAACATCGATTGGCCCTTGCTCCCCCACGACATGACATAAAACCCAAAGAAATGTAAAGAATGTTTACGACAGCCGACGTTAAATTTCCTTTGACAATTTGTCACGGGGTGGAAATATAAAAGCTTAATGGACCATGACGGAATTTGGGGGATGCGGACTCTGAGATGTATTGTAATTAGGTAGGTATACTTATTATTTTTAACATTATTTTGCAGCGATTAGGGATTAGTAAATCCCTCAATAGAGTAGTCAGCATTTTATAACACGAAAAACCGGGCAAGTGCGAGTCGGACTCGCGCACGAAGGGTTCCGTACCATAATGCAAAAAAAAAACAAAAAAATCAAAAAGAAAACGGTCACCCATCCAAGTACTGACCCCTCCCGACGTTGCTTAACTTTGGTCAAAAATCACGTTTGTTGTATGGGAGCCCCATTTAAATCTTTATTTTATTCTGTTTTTAGTATTTGTTGTTATAGCGGCAACAGAAATACATCATCTGTGAAAATTTCAACTGTCTAGCTATCACGGTTCGTGAGATACAGCCTGGTGACAGACGGACGGACGGACGGACGGACGGACGGACAGCGAAGTCTTAGTAATAGGGTCCCGTTTTACCCTTTGGGTACGGAACCCTAAAAAGTATCTGCCATCCTCTACAGTCCACCTAATAGTTTACCAAAAAGAGATAATTTAGGCAATTCTCGTTGAAAAGTATCTGCAACTGTATAGGTAATTGTTTCATATACATAGACTAAAAGAGACATAACATATCTCTTAGTTTAGCTATCAAAGAATTAATGAGATACTAATTAAGGCACTACTTTTAATGCTGACTGTACCTAGTTACTTAATTAAATTAAATACTTAGGTAAATAGAATTTTGGAGTTGTTGCCATACTGCAAAGTATTTTGGATCAGTCAAGTATATAAGTAAGTTAAAAAAAATGACGACAAGACAAATATATAACCCTTACCTACTTATTGCAAAGAAACATAACATGAAAGCCTTATGTGTAATACATATTTTATATGCACGTGTATTTGCAATGCCCTTGTAGGCATATATTGTAATCTTATTGTACTTTTAGAGTAAGATCAATATGTGAGCAATAAACTTATTCTTATTCTTATTCTCTATGAGTACGTAAATATAAAGTAGGTAACAGCGAGTTCGAAACTTAATCCCACACACACACGAATGTTTAAAATTATAAAATAGTGTAAATAAAACCGGGCAAGTGCGAGTCGGACTCGCGCACGAAGGATTCCGTACCATAATGCAAAAAAAAAACAAAAAAAAGCAAAAAGAAAACGGTCACCCATCCAAATACTGACCCCTCCCGACGTTGCTTAACTTTGGTCAAAAATCACGTTTGTTGTATGGGAGCCCCATTTAAATCTTTATTTTATTCTGTTTTTAGTATTTGTTGTTATAGCGGCAACAGAAATACATCATCTGTGAAAATTTCAACTGTCTAGCTATCACGGTTCGTGAGATACAGCCTGGTGACAGACGGACGGACGGACGGACGGACGGACAGCGAAGTCTTAGTAATAGGGTCCCGTTTTACCCTTTGGGTACGGAACCCTAAAAACTACTTAGACTAAGATTTTATATAAAAGAGCTTAAGCATTCCCGTCATTTTTGCGTTCAGTCTGATACCCGTATCAGTCGTCACCGGATTTCCGGCGAAATCGGGGTGGAATTTCATACAAATGTTGACGTTTTACGTTATCACCTTATACTACAAGTACCATTTTAAATCTGCAGCCCTCAAATTGCAATGCCAAGTAAAACTCAACTCTATTACGTTCGCTTAATGGGAATAACATACTGATGTTTTCATTTCAGCGGCGATATTTGGATAACATTAGCGGGGGTTGAAAACAGAGCCCAAGTGAGTCGTCAGAAAGCGTATTTACCGTTTGAGGTGTAAAGTTAAGTGTTTTGGTTGTAAAACGTTTGGGTGTTCGTAAATAATCGTTTTCAGTTATACTGGTGATGGAATGATCGTTTTTCTATCAGCAAATTAAGATTGTTCAATACGTGAGTACCTAAAGGCGATTAGAATGTGAGTAGACCGGTAGGGTATAGCTATTGGGATTACTATAACTAGTGCTTACTACTTTTTAGGATTCCGTACCAATAAGGTACAGAAGGAACCCTTATTTGATGTCATCATCATCATCATCTCAGCCATAAGACGTCCACTGCTGAACATAGGCCTCCCCCTTTGGGGGGTGAATGCCATAATCGCCACGCTTGGCAGGCGGGTTGGCGATCGCAGTCGAGTACACCGAATTTGAGGGACGCTGCTGCCCGTCCACCGGTGGTCTTGGACGTAGTTTAAGGACATACCCGGGTCCGGGTCGGGTTATTTGATGTGAATCAGAAATAATATTGGGAATGCATCAGGATTTTCAAGTATCATTGATGACGTTAAATAGATGAGATAAATGCATAATACCAAAGCATTGATATCCAAACGAACACACAGCAACTTAAAAAAAAAGTAGCTCGATGAAATTGTTCTACAATTTTAACTACTTAGTTCCTACAGTATCACAACAGCAAATTATCGTTTGGAAGTGTCATTATCGCCGAATGATAAATGAAGGCGTTATTGATAATGAATAAAACCGGGCAAGTGCGAGTCGGACTCGCGCACGAAGGGTTCCGTACCATAATAAAAAAAAAACAAAAAAAAAGCAAAAAAAAAACGGTCACCCATCCAAGTACTGACCCCTCCCGACGTTGCTTAACTTTGGTCAAAAATCACGTTTGTTGTATGGGAGCCCCATTTAAATCTTTATTTTATTCTGTTTTTAGTATTTGTTGTTATAGCGGCAACAGACATACATCATCTGTGAAAATTTCAACTGTCTAGCTATCACGGTTCGTGAGATACAGCCTGGTGACAGACGGACGGACGGACGGACGGACAGCGAAGCCTTAGTAATAGGGTCCCGTTTTACCCTTTGGGTACGGAACCCAAAAAATATTATGTATATTTATCGTAGCATAGCAAATGGAAATATATATTTATATCATACTAATTTGGCAAGCAGGTAAGCAATTTCCAACGAGTGGCGAACATTTGTAACCAAGATACCACCCACTTGACCAACCAGAATCTTCTGAATACAGCTTGTCTTATTCTCCAATCCGCTAACCTTAAGTACGTTTTGGTACATACTATATTCAAGCAGCCACTTCTGTGAAGCTCAATTGGTCACGTGTTTTTATGTTGTACATAATCTGACGCTTTCCTTTTACAATTTCTTAATAATTCGATTATATCTACCACGATTCATTTCATATATACTAATATTTCATAATTTAAACAAAAGTTGTTGGACTTCTTTAACAAAGTCTAAAAACCGCGTTATTTGATCAGGCTCACGTAGGGTTACCAGATGACAGGAATTTTCCTGACATGTCAGGAATTTTGGCCTTTTGTCAGGAATGGGGGCGGAACACGAAAATGTCAGGATTTTTGAATTGATAGATTTTTTTATAAAGTAGGTACCGTTTTATGTACTTAAATTAATACAAATCCATCCATCCAAGAGAAAAAATTATGGGATGTTACAAATTTGAGTTTTTCACACTGTTAATTAATCCCAATTTTAATTTAGGCTAGACACCCCCCCCCCCCCCGTCGTCGCCGTCGTCAAAAACAGGAATGTCAGGAAAAATATTCGGAAATCAGGAATTTTGTCAGGAAATTCTAAATTTGTATCTAGTAACCCTAGCCTCACGTCAGTTCATTCAGCTTTTATGACTTATGAAACAAAGTGTCAAGGAATGTTGTCTTCGTAGTTCGCAATACAATGACTATCTTTATGAAACCGTGAAATCGCACTTTTTACGCGTATCATTAACATGAATAGGTGAACAACAAAAAGTACACAGTGCCTAATTAAATTGACGTAGATAGGTAGCGTCTAGCTACATTCTCAGAAACCTGAAGTACAGTCAGTTACCTACTTACTGTAGTTTATACTATTGATATATGTTAAGATAGTCTTCCTTTTGTAGTTGTAAGCCAATATTCACCCACTGGGTAAGAATATGTATATACCGGGTGTGGCCTGTAACACGAACAAATAATTAAAACATAGATTGTACGCCTCAAACGGTGACACTTTTGTTCAACAACTTTTAAATATTATGAAATATTTAGACTCCCTATTTTTCATACAAAATAAATATTATCTTCAATGGACGCCATCGCCACGCCATATCATTGTGATTGACGTTGCTTGTCACGCCTTACATTGCGTCTTAGAATAAACTTCAAAGTGTATTAAAAATCAAACCACAAGTTATTTTTAAAAGTTGCTGAACAAATGTTGTCAGTATGAGTACAGCCTACAGTTTAATTTTTTGCTCGTATTACAGGCCACACCCGGTATAAAATGCTACACCCTAGTAGGGTCCATGTTTGTACTTATTAGACATTAAACACCTTTTGTAAAATACCATGGATTCATTGAATAAATGATTATGTTTATGATTATGATTATGCTTGCCTTACAATTCTGCTATATAAATAAGGCCAATGAATGCAGACATTCATATATGAACAGTCGCAAACATGAGGCATCAGTCGGTGTGGCTGCTCCTGGCTGTTTTTACTGTGGTAAATATCATTCATTTACTTTGATGACGTCTTTTGTAGACCGTTTACTTATTGCGACTTTGTTGTTTCAATTCAAACATTGTTTTATTTTATAGAATGAGTCCTTATGGTAACATTCCATTTCTAACCGCAGCTGCACTACCGGTACTGAACGCGTCGCTGTCATTGTCAATTTCCATAGTAAAATGAACAGTAATGCAGCTGTCGTTGGAAATGGACTGTCACCTTTACTCATTCATTTACTAATTTACTTGGCCCTAAGATCCCATTGTTATGTTTATTTTTATTATGAATTTGCAGTTTTGCTATTTCAGTTAGTCTCGGTACAAAAAGTACTGATGTTGACTGAAGCACCATGACAAATACTGACGTATCCGAGAAAATACGATGGAAAATAATTATGCACTATATGTGTATGTGTAGGTACCTACCTAATTCCTACGTATCTATTGACAACCCTTCGTAGTAGTTAGTAAAAAGTAGGCTTCTACTAATATGAACGGGATGAACTGTCGTAGACGAATCAAACTCACTTTTAAAACCTGTCACAATTCAGGGACTTAAATATTTTGTATATGTAACTAGAGTTAGACCAAGAAAAGTCTGTAGAGATCTTGATAGCCCACGCAGTGCAAGTGTTATTTTAAACGTCTAACTTCTATGAAATTATGACCTATGTATTTAAATAACACTTAACCTGGTGCGTTTGTTAGCTCGTAACTTAAACTAGCAAAACGACGATGTTCCAACTCTCCTCTGTCACAACTCACCTCGGTCTTCCCTACCAAATCTTGACATCCGCGGATGTGAGGGTTCAAATATCCGCACCCGCATCCGCATTCGCGGATGTCAAAAAATCTGCATCCGCAACATCCTTGGTAGGTATATGCTACCAATAAATCTCATAGATTCGTTCTGTAGATGGATAAATATGAAATCTACATAGGTAGGTGGTGTGCCTAAAATTTTAAAACACTGACACTAATTTTATCTTATTCACCGCCGTATGAATTACAATTCATAATACGATAATATGTGACTTTTATTATAATACGATGTTTATTTACAGGTCTTAACGTACGTAGCTGACAATGAAGGTTAGTAGATCTTATATTTTAAACTTAATCGTGATATAATAATGAAGACATAACGTATAGCATAATAATGAGCCACTTATTATCTAGTAGTATACCCTATAATGGACGTGGAACCAGTAATGGGACAAAAAACCACAATTCCTCTAAAATAAGTATCTAAAAGTAGTTTATAATCACTGGATATATTTTTATCATAAATAAGAGTCCTAGAGCTGTTTATGTTTGAATTTTCATTAAATTCGGTTATTTTTTAAGAAATTGGCGTCAATCCAAAAGTTGTCGTGTCACTGGAAAAAATATCACTATGAATTCTTAACAACTTCGCTAAGAGATGTGAGTTCATTTATTAAATTTTAATTAATTAATACTTGATGAAAACTAGAATGTGTTTTGTTAATTCCATTTACCATGAGATAAGGTATACAACACACTATGTTGTGACTCCACAGATGTAAAAAATAGTGGTATTTGGCCCAATCCCATTATAGGAGCTGTAAAACTGCATAGCTCCTATGATGGGACAATTGACATAATGATGCTTGCCATGCCATAATTTCATGTTTAAACAATACAGAAGTAAAATGTAGTTACGAAATATGTCAACCAGGAGGTATTCTCGGACTTCGGATAAATTAATATCGTTTTTCCAAACTTTTATTTAACTTGCCCTGTTAGTTAGTGTGGGTCAAATCTTGGTAGCTGAATATGAGCCACTTTTCGATTTCCGATTCAGTTGAAATTTTGTGTAAATACGTAATTAAGTATGCAAATCGGATGATAATGCAATATTATGATAACATGGACCTGATCTGATGATGGAGACAGGAGGTGGCCATGGGAACTTTATCGCAATAAACCCTAACTAATTGTGTTTGGGTAATTGTCTCGATCGATCTAATACAATAATAATTGGCTGTGGAAAGAAAAATACATTCAGCGATAAAACTCGTACCAAAAATTGATTTTTTTGCCATAACTTATTCCCCATTTCAATATTTTATACTGATAGAGCAATGTCCATTATAGGGGGCCCATTACTGGATCCACGTCCATTACTGGGGGCCCATTACTGGAGCTTTGGTGGCCATGACTGGAGAAAAAAAACATAGTTTTAATTTGTTAAGTATGTGGAAACTTTGGATCTTTGATACAACACGCCTAAAACATGAAAGACGGATGTCGGATAGGACTTTCATCTTTTAACACGCTAAGCGGTAGACCATTTACATGTATAAGGAAAATATCATAAATACTCCAAATTTTCTCTTAAATGTCCCATGACTGGTGCTGTTACTATATATATACATTTCATTTTCTAAGAGTTAACAAAAACTATTAAATACCTATTGAGAATCAAACGCAACTTACGTTAAACGCGCGTTGAATTCATTTGTTCTACAGGGTGGAATTTTCTAATACCACCAGGAGGGAAAGTACTACAGTCAGCAGCAGAAGTCGCTATACACTCCAGGTGCTCAAAGAGAGGTAAACGTTTAAACTGTCAAAAAGTTGTTGACTGTCATGGTAGTATTTACTTGTGAGCGCTCAACGTGTCACAAATATGTTAACAGTCGCTATTCATTAATTTCTACACTTACAACAAGTCATTGATACCTTAGCTGTCAAAAAACCTATGGTATCTAAGCGGTCAACGTGTCAAATATATCTGAACAATATGGAAAAATAGACTTTAAAGCATACAGGTATGGTCGAATATTGAATAAAAGATAGCCATGCTAATTTCAGGTAAAGCGTTTTGACAATCATCGAAAGCAGTACAGTCTTGTCATCACATACATCTATCTCACGTTTTGCCCTTCAACCATTTGACAGGAGCCTCTCGGTCAACTTACTGCAAACTATTTCTTTTAACATAATCGTCAAGACGAATGACACATAGCAAAAGCTAACTGAAGCCGAATTTAGAGCCAATTGTCAAGGCACGTCGTGGTTTCAGTAACAGGCGTTTGCTTTTCAAAGCAGAGACCGCGGGTTCAAATCTCAGTCGTACGCACCTATAGAGATCGAGCCAAAGTTAGTGCTCTATTTTCTGTTGAGATAATTATATGTCGATTATTATGTTGTTTTTAAGTTTCCCATTTTTCTTGCCTGTGGGAGGATGTTATGAAAACTGTGTTGAGTTGGCAACACTACTGTACTCGTTGAAAAAAAAAGTAAGAAGAGATTATTGTCTACGATTGTTTTGATACTGTTTGATACATTGGTGGCGTCCATTTATAAGATGTTGTGATATGCGTTTGTTAACCGTGCAAATTATAATTAACTATTTAACAGAAGATTGGTATTTCAATTTAGAGAAGATCCTTAACACTGTTAATCCCAATTTTAATTTAGGCTAGACACCCCGCCGTCGTCGCCGTCGTCAAAAACAGGAATGTCAGGAAAAATATTCGGAAATCAGGAATTTTGTCAGGAAATTCTAAATTTGTATCTAGTAACCCTAGGCTCACGTCAGTTCATTCAGCTTTTATGACTTATGAAACAAAGTGTCAAGGAACGTTCGTTGCTTATGATGAACAGTGGTACAGTCGACGTCAAAGAGAAATTTACAGCCAAAGTAACAAAAAAATGTTTACACGACCTAAATGCTATGACAATAAAGTCGTGTAAATAATTTTTTGTAACGTTAGTCGTAAAGATCTCTTTGACGTCGACTGTACAACTAAAAATGAAATGCTATTGCATTTAATATTCTATCTTTTACTGGTAAGATTTAAAGTCGAATGGCATTTCATTTTGTTTTGTGTCACTATTCATGATTTAAGCGTCGTGTTGTCTTCGTAGTTTGCAATACAATGACTAACTTTATGAAACCGTGAAATCGCACTTTACGCGTACATGAATAGGTGAACAACAAAAAGTACACAGTACCTAATTAAATTGACGTAGGTAGCGTCTAGCTACATTCTCAGAAACCTGAAGTACAGTCAGTTACCTTGTTACCTACTTACTGTAGTTTATACTATTGATATATGTTAAGATTTAGATAGTCTTCCTTTTGCAGTTATAAGCCAATATTCACCCACTGGGTAAGAATAATACCGGGTGTGGCCTGTAACACGAACAAATAATTAAAACATAGATTGTACG
This sequence comes from Cydia fagiglandana, assembly GCF_963556715.1. NCBI lineage: Eukaryota > Metazoa > Arthropoda > Insecta > Lepidoptera > Tortricidae > Cydia > Cydia fagiglandana. Next base: position 10,298,365 of record NC_085938.1, read on the forward strand.
CCTCAAACGGTGACACTTTTGTTCAACAACTTTTAAAAATTATGAAATATTTAGACTCCCTATTTTTCATACAAAAATAAATATTATCTTCAATGGACGCCATCGCCACGCCATATCATTGTGATTGACGTTGCTTGTCACGCCTTAAACATAACAAAATTCGCAATACATTGCGTCTAACGCTACGTCTTACGTAGGCGAACAACGCGCGAACGCGGCGCGGCGCGGCGCGGCGAAAGCGGCCGCCGCCGCGCCGCCTGACATTCGCGTGCAAATCGCGCCGCACCGCGTTCGCAACGAGATCGCTTACGAGGACACTTCTATGGGCATCAAAGGATTGATTTCGCCGCGCCGCGCCGCGCCGCGTTCGCGCGTTGTTCGCCTACGTCAGACGTAGCGTTAGAATAAACTTTAAAGTGTATTAAAAATCAAACCACAAGTTATTTTTAAAAGTTGCTGAACAAATGTTGTCAGTATGAGTACAGCCTACAGTTTAATTTTTTGCTCGTATTACAGGCCACACCCGGTATAAAATGCTACACCCTAGTAGGGTCCATGTTTGTACTTATTAGACATTAAACACCTTTTGTAAAATACCATGGATCCATCGAATAAATGATTATGTTTATGATTATGATTATGCTTGCCTTACAATTCTGCTATATAAGTAAATAAGGCCAATGAATGCAGACATTCATATATGAACAGTCGCAAACATGAGGCATCAGTCGGTGTGGCTGCTCCTGGCTGTTTTTACTGTGGTAAATATCATTCATTTACTTTGATGACGTCTTTTGTAGACCGTTTACTTATTGCGACTTTGTTGTTTCAATTCAAATATTGTTTTATTTTATAGAATGAGTCCTTATGGTAACATTCCATTTCTAACCGCAGCTGCACTACCGGTACTGAACGCGTCGCTGTCATTGTCAATTTCCATAGTAAAATGAACAGTAATGCAGCTGTCGTTGGAAATGGACTGTCACCTTTACTCATTCATTTACTAATTTACTTGGCCCTAAGATCCCATTGTTATGTTTATTTTTATTATGAATTTGAAGTTTTGCTATTTCAGTTAGTCTCGGTACAAAAAGTACTGATGTTGACTGAAGCACCATGACAAATACTCACGTATCCGAGAAAATACGATGGAAAATAATTATGCACTATATGTTTATGTGTAGGTACCTACCTAATTCCTACGTATCTATTGACAACCCTTCGTAGTAGTTAGTAAAAAGTAGGCTTCTACTAATATGAACGGGATGAACTGTCGTAGACGAATCAAACTCACTTTTAAAACCTGTCACAATTCAGGGACTTAAATATTTTGTATATGTAACTAGAGTTAGACCAAGAAAAGTCTGTAGAGATCTTGATAGCCCACGCAGTGCAAGTGTTATTTTAAACGTCTAACTTCTATGAAATTATGACCTATGTATTTAAATAACACTTAACCTGGTGCGTTTGTTAGCTCGTAACTTAAACTAGCAAAACGACGATGTTCCAACTCTCCTCTGTCACAACTCACCTCGGTCTTCCCTACCAAATCTTGACATCCGCGGATGTGAGGGTTCAAATATCCGCACCCGCATCCGCATCCGCGGATGTCAAAAAATCTGCATCCGCAACATCCTTGGTAAGTATATGCTACCAACAAATCTCATAGATTCGTTCTGTAGATGGATAAATATGAAATCTACATAGGTGGTGTGCCTAAAATTTGAAAACACTTTAACAATAATTTTATCTTATTCACCGCCGTATGAATTACAATTTATAATACGATAATATGTGACTTTTATTATAATACGATGTTTATTTACAGGTGTTAACGTACGTAGCTGACAATGAAGGTTAGTAGATCTTATATTTTAAACTTAATCGTGATATATGTAATAATGAAGACATAACGTATAGCATAATAATGAGCCACTTATATACACATTTCATTTTCTAATAGTTAACAAAAACTATTAAATACCTATTGAGAATCAAACGCAACTTACGTTAAATGCGCGTTGAATTCATTTGTTCTACAGGGTGGAATTTTCTAATACCACCAGGAGGGAAAGTACCTAGTGTACCTACTCTATAAATAATGGAGATAGCAAATTTCACTTAAAATAAACATTCCTTTATTTTTAAAAAGAAATAGGTAAAATTACATTTTAATATTCTTAATATTTCAAAAATTACGCTTATCTAACCCGGGAATCGAACCGGCTAAAATTAAAAAAAAACACCCTGTATACTTTATATACAGGATGTTTTTTGGCACAAATCGATAAGGACAAACATAAGGATCGAATCACTCTAGCAAACATGGTAAATTAAATAAAAGGAAAATCATAAAATATATACATTCCCCCTTATTCATAAACGTTGACTAAAGTTCACAAGCCGATAATAATCGTTTGTCCCTTTCCGACGTATTGGTATGATGGAAAGGGACAAACGATTATTATCGGCCTGTTAACTTTGGTAAACGTTTATGAATAAGGGGGATAGTATTTACTTATCCATATATTACATGCCATCTATTTAAATAGGTATAGGTAGGTAGGAAGCAGTGGTAGCCGAGTGGATATGACGTCTGACTTTCAATCCGGAGGTCGCGGGTTCAAATCCTGGCTCGTACCAATGAGTTTTTCGGAACTTATGTACGAAATATCATTTGATATTTACCACTAGCTTTTCGGTGAAGGAAAACATCGTGAGGAAACCTGCATACGAAATTCAAAGGTGTATGTGAAGTCCCCAATCCGCATTGGGCTAGCGTGGGGACTATAGCCCAAGCCCTCTCGCGCATGAGAGGAGGCCTGTGCTCAGCAGTGGGACGTATATAGGCTGAAATGATGATGATGATGATGATTTAAATAGATAAATACATATTATCATATTGTCGGACATTTCCCACCACCTACCACATTTCTCACCAAGTATTTATTTAATTTCAGTAACAGCTGCGCCATGCGCACATCACGGCCGCCATCATCATCATCACCGGCCCAGATATGACGAAGACGATGATGATGATGACGACGAAGACAAGCCTAAGAAGCATAAGCACAAGGGTAAAGATGATAACAAGGGTAAAGATGATGACAAGGGTAAAGATGATGACAAAGGTAAAGATGACAAGGATAAAGATAAGAAAAAAGATAAGAAGAAAGATAAGAAGGACGATGATAAACTGAAGGAAAAACGCAAGAAGTTGCTTAAGGATGGACAAGGTACCTATATACTTAGGATCTTATTTAGCAATTAACTAAAATATATTATGCCTATAATAATAAAATTCACCTCAGCGCAGGCAGCCGATTTTTGAAATTCGATCGCTCGATTTCGTCACACGAAAATCGGTGAAAAACGGTGATCTAGGTATATACTAACTATTGAAATACGAGCGATAGAATTAGCCCCAGCTCGGAATTACTTATTGCAAACTTTATCTAAATTTAATAGTTCCTAATGGTTCCTAACATTTTACTTTACCTAGCTTCACATTTATTCTTTCAGACATCATAAAGGACATTGGTGAGTATGTTAAAAGTTTCATTTTTTATCGTAAGCATTATAAAATTATCTTTGAGTCCATTTTTTATTAGGGTCAAACTCATTTTATAAAAGGACACTTCTGAATACAATAAAACTTAATGACGTTTCTCTTATTTGCATCTCAAATACAGTCAGCAGCACAAGTTACTAAGCGGGCGAGGTGTTCAAAAATTACCTTGACACGCTTTTATTCTCTTAACAATAAAGTCGCGTCAAGATCATTTTGAACACCTGGCCCGCTTAGAATGTTCTGCTGCTGACTGTACCTACTGACAAAATATAAAATAGCAGTAGGTATATGTACCTATTACCTATTAAATTGTATTATTGGTACCTACGAATGTAATGCAACGACATTGCAAACATACGCACATGTTTTTATTATTTCAATTTTATTTAGTATCCATAGTCAATATAAACACCTTTTAAAACAAACAAACACTACTTTCAAAACGAAATTTTAATGTGAAAAACTTTCTTTTACAGAAGCCTTGATGAAGGATTTATTTTCGCGATAAAGGACGATAATGAAGCCCAGAGGTTAAATGGAATGGAAATGTATTAATAATGTAATTTAATTATTTATAATGATTATCAAATTATCATGTACGGCTACTCTTCTTCTCTTCTGTTTTCTCTCTTTCACACTTTTATTCCGTATGTTTTCACACGCATATAATTAATTCATAAGTACGAGTACATATGTACATAGGTACCTATTTTTATTATATGACTAACATATATAAGTATAGTTATATTTAATAGCCGCAACATATAGGCATTTCTCTACGATTTCCACGTTACAGGCTGCAGAGATGTGAAAAATACTTTATAAAAAGTATTTAAATGCAAAATACAAATACTTCTGTGATAATACTATTTCAAATGTAAAATACAAAATAGTTTTTGAATTTGTATTTAAATACAAAATACGAAATAGGTATTTTCAAAATACTTTTTTAAAATACAAATACTTTGCGATAAAAGGTACTCTCGAGTAGTGAATACCTAGTCTGAATTAAAAAGTATTACTAGGAATTTCCGAGTTGAAAAGACTCTCTTTAGTCTTTGAAATCAATTAATCCTCTATCTAAAGTGCAAATTTCTAGTTGTTTGCTCATATTAACCGGTAGGATGTAGGTATGGATGATGGTTTTTAACGGCCAACTTTTAAAGCATTCATTTGTTACGTTTTACAGCTAGTAGAATACCTCTCGTTAGTGTGATGAAAACGTCTCGTTTGTTTCACCAGGGCAGAAAAGTTTGTTCTCCTCTCGTGCCTTGAAACCCTCGCAACACTCAAGATTCTACTTTTTTAACCACTCGCTACGCTTGTGGTCATGTGCGACGTTACTAAACAGATTCAACAGTTCTATGTTAAAAGAATGAGAGAGTTGCCAGGATTGTAACATCAGAAGAGATTGTAACTCCTACCTACATTACCTACCTACTATAAAGTATTTTGTATTTTGAAAATAGAAAATAGGTCCTAAAAGCTATTTCAAATAAAATACAAAATAGTTTTCTTCAAAAGGTATTTAAATACAAAATACAAAATAGGTATTTTGCATTTTGTATTTGCATTTTAAATACAAGTATTTCAAATAAGTCACATCTCTGACAGGCTGAGAGCCTAGTGTGGGGATCACAATACTGCCTCTCTTGGAATGCTAATTTATTGAAATAAATAAATTTTGTCTCATATTATTTGTAGTTGTATTTTTTTCTCCCCGTAGTACTTTCTAGGCACATTTATTAATCTATATATATAAATGCAAGTGTCCTGACTGACTGATTCATCAACGCAGAGCCGAAACTACAAAAGCCAGAAAGTTGAAATTTGCACACCAGATTACATTTATAAAGTGTACAAGAGATAAGAAGCGATTTTGAAAAATTCAACCCCTAAGTAAGGGGGTTAAAAAGGGGATGAAAGTTTGTATGGGGTTAAAGTTTTCTTTTAAGCTACGAATTTGAAACTTCGTAAAAAGATATATTATTAAAATATAAGAAAACGAATTTCAGCGTTTTTGAAAATTCATCCCCTAAGGGGGTGAAATAATACTAGTATTATTATTTATTTTGTGCCCAAGGTGGGAAAATTCCCAATAATGTATTGGATTGGATTCACACTGCCGTATTCGAACTTCAAGATATTCACAAGATACCACATGTACTAGATCCATTCTAGATACGTTATAGTTTAGATATCAACTAGTTCTCTTTTGCAGCGCAATTCGGGCAACCAATGTCACTTTTACGTTAGATAGACTAAGATATCTATTAGATGTGAATTGGATCTCTAAGTCATATCCTGTGGAAATCGTTCAAGAGTATCTCCAGAATCGCGCAAATGTCAAATTTGACAGGTTAGATCTTAAACATATCGTTATCGTATCTTGGTGATGTCTAAAAGATATCTAATAGATGTCTATTTTAAAATCCGAATCGGGCCCACAGGGTAATATCACGGAACTATTGTGTTCCGGACATTTGGGAGGTAAGGCGCGCGTTGTGTGGAGGGAAAGCCAACACGAAGAGACCCTTCTGACAGTTTAATAAAATAGGATACGCAGGGCGGATGCTGCTGCAAGTAAGCCATAGGTTTTGTCAATATACATCAAATTAGGTATAAATATTTTCCAGAATGTCTATCAGAATGAGGAAATGGGAAAGCGTGTGTAACTGTGTATGGAGAAGCGGTCGTCGGGGTCGTCCCCTTTCCTATTAGCCCAACCAAAAGAGACTTGAAGAATATATGACTTAGCATTGCTTGCCTTTGTTTGACATACAGTGTATGACATACACGACTCTACATATACTTGTCGTCCCGCTTGCACATACCCAGCCTATGGAATCGCACGTCAATACAAGTCTTGCTTAGCAGTCTGATAGCCCTCTGCTCTGGGCTATAACCGCGAAAATCGAAGTTCGCAAATTGCGGGGATTTTTCTCTGTCACTCTAATTATAATTATGCCTTCGTTGGAGTAAAAGAGAAAGACCCCCGCAATTTGCGAATTTCGGTTTTCGCGGTAGCCGCTCTGCTATGAAGTCAGTCACGGCGCGATTCGGGAAATGAATTAGAGATTCACTAGATATGAAATAGTAAGGATATGTGACGTTCCACGGGAAAAAAGGTACCTTATGGCGTGGAACATCACATATCCTTACTATTTCATATCTAGTGAATCGCGCCGTCAGTCATGCGCAAATTTGTATGAACGTTATCTACTATCATTCACCTGTGTACGATCAAGTAGAGCTATATCGTCAGATGGACTTGTAGAATATACACGTGACTATGTCCGTAAAAAAGTAAAATAATTCCACTAATTAAGTCTTTTGTATGATATAATGATATTCCACGTTGTAGGTATGTACCTACGACCGTGTCCAAATATTGCTATATAAATTCCCTGGCATTGTCATGTTAAACCGTCAGACACAACAACAGGTCAGTATGAGAAGACATTCAATAGTGTTCGTCCTGGCGATATCCATTGCGGTAAGTATAATATTTATTGGTTATTTGTACAAGTACATTAAGTCAACATTCCTACCGCTGTCGAAGAAGCGACTAAGCAAGTAACATATATAAACTAGTGTCCGACCGAAACATGTTTTTTTGCCGAAACCGAAACCGAAACCGAATGTTCGGCTTTGGCTCTAGTTTCGGCCGAAACCGAAACCGAAACCGAATCTTTTGTAGACTTGTTAAAATCGTTGAAAAAATGTCATAAAACCGCTTTTACACACATATTATGGGGCTGTCAACACCCAATGCCCTTGAAATTGATGTTACTTAAACAGTTTTTTAAGAAAATTACTAGAGTTAGACCAAGATAATTCTGCAACGATCTTAATAACACACGCAGTGCAAGTGTTATTTTAAACGCCAAAACTTCTATGAAATTATGACGTTTAAATAACATTTGCACTAGTTGCACTGCGTATGCTATTAAAATAATTGCAGAATTTTCTTGGTCTAACTCTATTCATTCACCAGTCAAGCCAACATGATTGTAGATACAGGGTGAAACAAAAACGCGAGCGCAGCGAGCGCAAATTTTTTGTTGACAATATCGCAAGGCCGGGTACCGATCTTCACCTGGGCCTAAACGTCCGAAGTGCCCCAGTGAGGCGAACTTTCATGCGAAGTCAAAGCCGTGCTTCAGGCTTCAGGATAAGTAGTTGAGCACAGACTCCACCCATACAACCATTTCCAGTCGCCGTTACGACGCGGTGTAGACACATCTTGTGTCGACACCGTCTGTTTCGGTCACAATTCCAGTCGCAGAGTCGTCGCCGTGTCGACACAGTTACCAGAAATGGGGAAGGGTCGACACATGACACAAAGTGACATAAAGTGTGGTCGCCGTGTGCACACATTGTTTCGGGTTTGCGACTACTTTATGCCAAAATCATTCGTTCATTCGTTCATTTTGTTCCTGTCAAATGGAAACTGTCAGATGGAAAAATAGTTAAATAAAAATAAGTGACATTAATACGCCATCTCTAAAACGGATTACAAGATGTAATTATATATTGTTTGCATTTATATTAAAATAGGACTTAAATTATTATGGGGAATTAAACTGCTCGAGTGATTTGATAAACTAAGTGTAATATAATCAACGCGCCACCACATTGTTTTAGTTTAGCCGGAAATGAAATTGTTTACTTCTCAGTGCTTGTGTTCATAAATATATTATTTGATGCATTTTTAGTACTTCGATGCGTATACTATACTTAAATAACAGAAATAACGCTTTACATACTACGAAACTTGTTAATTATGATGTATAAATATGGTTTAAGGCTGAGAAATATTGCAGTCACAAAGTAGTCGCAAATGTTTCGACTTTGTGTCGACTCTGTGTAGACACATGACACGCGCTGTCAAAAGTAATAACAAAGTTACTGGATTTGCAAAATGGCTCCTTGTGTTCATTTGTTTTCAGATATTCTCAAAGTGTAAAAATGACGTGGTCAGAGATGGGACTTAATAGATTAACTGTTTATTCGACTAATTAATGGAATAAAAAAAGTTAATCCTCAAATTTTAATCACGATTACTTTAGTCGACCCAACATAGATTGAAATTGAATTAATCTGAACATTAATCGAATAAATTATCGATTAAATCTCGGTTGGAAGTTGACAGGGGGCCATTTTCGTACGTAAAAATAATAGAAATGTCTTGCATGCAGATGGTAGCCAAACACTTTGTCATAAAAGTCGAGATGGGTGTCGATTTATAGGTTTTAGGGAGTGCCGATTTCGAAAATGATGACCATTTTGGAATCCAAAATGGCGGCCATGCACTGTGTCATAAAAGTCGTCATGGATGTCGTTTTATACGTTTTAGGGGGCCCCAATTTTGAAAATAATGACCATTTTGGAATCCAAAATGGCGGCCATGCACTTTGCCATAAAAGTCGTCTGGGGTGTCGTTTTATAGGTTTTAGGAGGCGAGGATTTCAAAAATGATGACCATTTTGGATTCCAAGATGGCGGCCATGCACTATGTCATAAAAGTCGTCATGGGTGTCGTTTTATAGGTTTTGGGGGGCGCAGATTTAGAAAATGATGACCATTTTGGATTCCAAAATGGTGGCCATGCACTATGTCATAAAAGTCGTCATGGGTGTCGTTTTATAGGTTTTAAGGGGCGCAGATTTCGAAAACGATGACCATTTTGGATTCCAAGATGGCGGCCATGCACTATGTCATAAAAGTCGTCGTGGATGTCGTTTTATAGGTTTTAGGGGGCCCCGCTTTCGAAAATGATGACCATATTGGAATCCAGAATGGCGGCCATGCACTATGTCATAAAAGTCGTCATGGGTGTCGTTTTATAGGTTTTGGGGGGCGCAGATTTCGAAAATGATAACCATTTTCGATTCTAAAATGGCGGCCATGCACTATGTCATAAAAGTCGTCATGGATGTCGTTTTATGGGTTTTAGGGGGCCCCGATTTAGAAAATGATGACCATTTTGAAATCCAAAATGGCGGCCATGCACTATGTCGTAAAAGTCGTCATGGGTGTCGTTTTATAGGTTTTGGGGGGCGCAGATTTAGAAAACGATAACCATTTTCGAT